>NC_050580.1:201229516-201294516 GCF_011100635.1 Trichosurus vulpecula
AGAGGAGAGAGACAGAGAGAGAGAGACAGAGAGAGAGAGAGACAGAGAGACAGAGAGAGAGAGAGACAGAGAGAGAGAGGGGGGAGAGGGAGGGAGAGGGAGAAGAAGAGGGAGAAAGAGGGAGAGACAGAGAGAGATGGGAGGAGGGAGGGAGAGGGAGAGATGGAGAGATTGTCTTTAAGCAGGGAGTTTTGTCTATGTTGACACCAGAAGTTTTCTGGAATGCAAAAACAGTAAGGATTTTGAAACAAACTTAACCACTACTGCCATCATCCCATCCCCCTTTTTTCCTTTAAATTCTCATTCATTTAAAGAGGAAGGAAGTTGTTAACCTCAGCCAAAGTGGTTTTGGTTTTCACCTCTTAACCATCACTGTGTACCACTGGTAGAAATGTTTTCTCTTCTACATCAAACCCCAGCTATGGGTTGCGCAAGAGGAATTTACGCTGCTATCGATCAGTCTCTCTTCTCTCCCTCCCAAGTTTTCGTTAAAGATGAGGTCGGCACATATTACCTCAACGCTCCATTTAAGACATCTGAGGGTGCCTCCCCCCCAACTCAACAGACTTTAAGTGCTTACTGCCAAATTCAGAACCTTGCTACCCCCGTGACGGCTTTGGGTGAAACCCTAAATATGTCCTGTTCACAGCTGGGAGAATTCAGTATAATCTTTTAGATTCTTTGAAATACTGTAAGTCTGATTTCATATATTCTTAGAAGACAGAAGCCCTGTAAAACAAACCAATGACCAACCAAATTAATCTAGTCTGTGAGCCTTTGTGGTTCTCTCCAAAAGGCTTTTTAAGTTTCTCCTTTTCTTTTTTAATCTACAATCAGTGAAATCCTACTTTTATAGTGCCCTTTTGCACCTGTATGCATAAAATGAATAACCCCACAGTTTAATTATGCAATATGCTATCAGTTTGGAGGTGATATAAAGTTGCAGATAGAGAAAGAATAAAAACCCCTTTTGGAATCCAAAATTAATATATGTCAAATTCAGGGTAAATCTTAATCTTTTCGAAACATTTCTCTAAAATAGATGTACCTTTATCATCTGGCACATCAAGATCACTTGGAGGGAGAGAGGGAGGGAGTGGGGGGGGAGGCATTTGGTTAACATGCTACAGAACAGCATTCTCTATTCCACCTGACTTCAGGCTATTCCTGAAAGATCTGAACAGTTGTATAATAATGAAAAATGGGCAAGACTTGTGGGGCATTGCCTGCACTCACATACCTCCGCCCACGCATTCATCATTCCGCAGGTATTGTCAGCGAAAGTTTAATTGCATAAACACTCTGTAACTGTCCTGTCATATTTCTTGTCAGTCTGGATTCCCTCTCTGGGCTCACTATCTCACAAAACTATAATTGAATTGCTACCAAATCACAAGAGGGCCCCCCCCCCAAATAAAATCTTTATGAATAGAATTTGTTTCCTATCAGCCGATTTGACAAATTGTGGCAGAGGGAAGGCCTCTGTGATAATTTCCGAGTTTATTCTAAACCCAGCTATTTGCTGTTTGCTCTTATCTGTTCTTTAGAATTTTAAAGCCCTAGTTGGTGTGTGTGTGTGTGTGTGTGTGTGTGTGTGTGTGCTCGTGTGTAAAAGGATGGGGGCAGTGGGAATATCAATATCCACAGCAACCCTAAGGAATTCAATGGTAATATTTTTTGCAGATGCTGAAGAGGCCAGTAAGGGGAAAAAAGAAGAAGGAGATTGTCTTTGCCCTCCTGTGAAATGGCACCATTGGTAACTGAAAGAATTCCAGACCAGTGATGAATTAAATTCTGTATGTCAAAGCAAACAGGCCTCATTCTCTCTTTATCGTGACCACGGGTAGGATTAAGTGCATGGCATTAAGTACATGATTTGGCAAAATGTCTCATTTTACATATTTTATTTATTCCTTGATAGGCCAATTTTTTGGGAGGAGGGGTAGTTGTTATCATCGTGAGCACTACCGAGCACATTCCTTGTCAGGTTTTGAAGACGATGATCCCCCCCAAAAAAAACCTAATAAAAAGGTATGACGTCGGATTTGCCTAAACATATCATCAGGAAACTTTAATGCAAATTAGAATGTGTTAAACTTTAATGTTTCCAGAAAACATAAAAATAAAATATATTTGATGTGAATCAAGGATTGCATTTTGCCTCATCTGCATTTTTATTTTACCCTAATGCATCCCAGAAAAATGTCACCAAAAAAAACCCTAGAAAAGGTCAAAACATCAGCCATTTTACTTTATAATTCCACTGGTGCTGTGGCCATGAGATATGGCTCTTGGTGAATAACTTTTAAATGGGATAGGGCTTCAACCGGATTGACAACTGTCTGATTGTTTATGTTTTTTAAATGCGCTTATCAAAATCACATAGGATTGATGGGTGTTTTTAGATGAAGTTATGTTTTTGCAACAGACTTAATTTAGGACTAAGGTTAAGGCTTAGGATAAATGAGTGCATTAGATGATTAAAGAACATTTGTCTTGTGGGACACTTAAGTCATTTGTTTATGACACTTGAAAACAAGCTTGGGAAAAAAAAAAGCACCATAGGTTTAACGCATCTATTTTATACAAATGTTAAACTAAAACTAATGACTTTTTTAATGGAACTCCAAGATATGCCACTTCACTAAATATCCAGGGGCAGAATAAAACGTGCAGTGAAGTAAACATGATGAAAAAAAGTATTGAAATACTGATTTGTCTCTAAATTGTGTATGTTTTATACATATATGTATGTGTATAAATGAAATATATGTGTGCAAAATGTGTATGTGTTTGTATTATATATACATATATAAATATGTGTGCATGTATGAAATATATGTGTATATTATATATGAATGTGTGTGTATGTGTGTTCCAAAAATCTTTTATTGGTTATTGCTTTTTCATAGAAGAAACCACATACTCTACTCCCCTCTACCCCACCCCACCTCCAAATGTTCTCATTTAATTTTAAAGAGTATGGGAAGCCTTAAAAATTTTTCTTGGATGGCACAATGGATGGGGCTATCATACTGCCCTGCACTTGGTATGATAAAATACCTTGTCATGGGGGACTGGATGGCTCAGGGGATTGGTAATGGGATATACAGAGCCTTTCACCCCTGGGTCACTGGTTTGAATTTTGCCCAGGTTGGCAGTGACTAAAAGTCATTAACATCTCATGGCTGCTTGGTGGCCTATGTGAAATGAGTTTCTTAATTTATTTATTTAAGTCCATATATGGGGGGACCTATGGGCATCTCTCCTTCTCCCTCTCTCTCCCTCTTTCTTCCTGTCTCTCTCTCTCTCCCTGTCTCTCTCTCTCTCTCCCTGTCTCTCTCTCTCTCTCTCCCTCTACACACACGTTGCACCATCATAATTCTAATAATCTCAGCTACTCAGACTCATGATTAACTGAAATCACACTGTAGGCCTTCCCCACCAAATGGATCGATTTATTCAAAGTTCAAATGAAAACTTAATCTTCCCTCCCCTCCCCACCACCTCCTGCCCTAGTTTAGATCATCACGGGTCAGTGAACTGGATGAGAAAGCAGGTTTGGTGGTCACAGGGCCCTGAGGTTACAGTGAGCTCTCTTCATCGTGCAGAGGCAATGTCTACAACCACAGGACTGCCAGAGACATCTATCTGCCAGACCCCCTTCTGGATGCTTCTCAACGAGGATGGATCTAGGCCTTATGATCACAGATTTAGAGCTAGAAGCAACTTTAGGGATCATTTGGACCAACGTCCTCTTTTTTTTCTCTTTTCACAGATGAAGGATCTGAAGGCCAGAGAGGGGAGTAGATTTGACCCAGCTCCCACAGCTAACTGACTAAGTCAGAAATTGAATCTAGGCTTGAACCTCAAATCCAGCATCCTTGCTCTATGCACTGCTGCCTCCTCCCGGGCCCAAGGAACACAGTCAGTATCCACGGCTGTTTCTATATGATGGCCACTGGAAACGGTAGTATTTCAATGAAATGGATCGTTATTATTTTAACAAGTGTTTGTTCTTTTACACAACATGTTATGCTCTGCCCCACCATGTTATGCATCAAGAAGTCAGGCTGGAAACTGCAAAGACTTGAATGATAACAGTGGTTCTATCCTAAAGCAGGACCAAGAGAACTTCCTGGCTAATGTAAAGGGAAGAGGAATTCACTGGTATCTCTTGGGGTCTAGAGTCTAGGAGAAGCAACAGGCATGTTAAAATCCTGAGAACAAGATTTTATATGGATGTATCGCTTTAAGAACCACCCAAGTACAGAATAGAAGAAATGTGGTTAGAACATATTTCACTTTGCCAAATACATATGGGCGTATATATACATACATGTATATGTATAGATAGTTACATACAGACACACATATGTGCATGTGTATGTGTTCTTGTTTTCAGTCATTTCAGTCATGTCTGACTCTCCATGACCCCATTTGTAGTTTTCTTGGCAGAGTTATTAGAGCTGCTTTCCATTTCCTTCTACAACTGCTTTTACAGATGAGGAACTGAGGCAAACAGGGTGAAAGTACCAGCCCAAGTGACATATGCCACCTATGCTGCATAAGTATGTGTATATGTTTGGGTACCTATGCACATATACATATATACAAACATACACCCATACATACCTACATACATGTGTATATACATGTATGTATATACACATGTATGTGTGTGTAGTGCAGTAGAGTGCCAGGCCTAAAGTCAGGAAGACTCATCTTCCTGCGTTCAAATCTGACCTCAGACACCAACTAGCTGCTTGACCCTGGGCAAATCACTTTACCCTGTCTGCCTCAGTTTCTTCGTCTGTAAAATGAGCTAGAGAAGGAAATGACAAACCCACCCCTCCAGTATCTTTGCCAAGATGTTGCAACAATTCGGCTAGCAGTTGCTGTGGGGTTGAAAAACTAACATGAGCCCAACAACAAGAACACTGCAAGCCCAGGTTCTTCTGATGTGCTTTACTAAGGAAAGCAAAGTTAAGGAGTTAACAATCTTACTTTAATCCAACATACGAATATTCACTCAGCTCAGGGGGAAAAGTCAGCACCCTGACCTTCAGAGCAAATACAAACAAATTACAAACATCAACAGACTTTGTCTAATTCAAATCTCAATTCATAGTTACCAGAGTTTAACAAAGTCTGAACACCCAGGCTGACAAGCTGGAGGGCTCTTAACTACAGCTGCCCAGAGTCTCCACATCAGCACACCGCCAAGAGTGAGAGCCCTAAGCAAATAGCTCTGTTCTCTCTTTTTATGTACTCTTTAGCCATCATCAAACATCATCTGAGCAACCAGAACTTAAGCTCTTACTACTGGCTCTGGTCTTAGCAACTTCCCTTAGGACACTGGGGGCTTCACCCTGGGGGTTTTGGGCTTACTTGGGAGCCATATAATCAGACCTCCTTTTATTGCCCCCACTTAGAGCCCCACCTTAGTTAGCAGTGCACAAGAAAACCCCAAATGGGGTCACAAAGAGTCAGGCATGACTGAAACAACTCAACAACAACTACACACATACACATACACACACACACACACACATTTTATAATAGACTTCAAGTTTAAAAAGAAGTCAACAATGGGGAATAGCAGCCAGAAAAGCTTATGAGATCTTAGGCTTCACTAATGGAAATCTAGTGGACAGCCCAAGGATGGTCATTGCCCCACAGTATTCTGCCTTGGTCAGACCACATTTGGAATACTTTATCTGATTCTGGGTGCCAGATTTTTAAGGGATAGGCAAGAGATGGAATGTAACCGGAGGTTGGGGACTAGGATAATAAAGAGACTGACACCACACTACAAGGAGATCTTCCAAATGATTTGGGGATATTTAGCCTGGAGATGAGAAGACTTATGTGATTTGATCATTTGGCTTGTCCCCAAGTAGCATCAGTATTTTTATTAACAGATGGAATTGACAGAGAAGCATATCTCTTGGCATTCCGTTCCAACATTTGCATTGGGAGGTAGTAGATGACTATGAGTTTCACTCGTGGTCTTTAAGCAGAGGCTCAGGTTGTTCTAAGGATTCCTTCATAGCTATGAGTTGGATTTGATGGCCACTAAGGTCCCTTCCAACTCCAAACTTTTGTGGTTTATGTGATTTACTAACCCCTCATTATATTCAAGACAATAGACTAGATGCTGGTGATATAAAGACAAAAATGTAACAATCCCTGCCTTCAAGGAAGTTTCACTATACTTGGGACATGTGATATATTATGTTCACTGAAAAGTATAAAACAAGGTAGAGATGATAATAATTAGAATTGTCTTAGAGTAGAATGGGCTGCCTTTGTGAGGAGCGGATGGAAGTTCCCCATCACCATGTAAGTGGAGGCTTGTCAGCGATGTCGTGGATGGAAATTGTGATTTCATTAGGATTTGGACTAGATAATACCAAAGGTCCCTTCCCATTGTACTTGCCAAATCCAATGGCCTTTTTTTTCATTCCCAGCATCCTTTGCTCCTCTGCAGCATTTGGTACTAATGGCCATTCATCTTGGAGTCAGGAGAGTCCTGAGTTAAAATCCCATTCCTAATACTAGCTGTGTGATCCTGGACAAATAAATTAAGCCCTTTGATTTACTCATCTTTAAGGTGGAATTAATGATTCTTTAAGTATTTGCCTCACAGGATTGTTGTGAGGATTGGGTGAAATAATGTATTTTGCATACTTTAAAATACTACGTAAGTATCAGTAGTAAAAGGAGTTTTTATCTTTTGGTAATTATTATTGTTGTTGCTGTCATTCCTTTGCATCTCATGACACTGAATTTTCCTGGTTTTCCTGCCTACAATCATACCATCTCTGCATTCTTCACGAAGTCCTCTTCTGTATAGCTATTTGTCATAATTCTGTCCTTCAATCTCTCTCCTCTCCTCTCATCCCCTGTCCTCTCACCTCTCATCCCCCCTCCTCTCTCTCCTCCTCTTCTCCCCCCTTGTCTCCTCTCCTCTCCTTTCTCCTCTCATCCCCTCTTCTCTCCTTCCCTCTCCTCTCCTCCCCTCTACACTTTCCTCTTCTCTCCTTTCTATCCATTATCTCCCTTTGTATCAGCTCTTCCCATATCTTCAACTTTCACCACTACTCCTATATCAATACCTTCAACTTTGACCTATTCTTGAGTCCATAAACAGCATTTCCATGGGCCTCCTGGAAATATTCACCTGGATGTTGACACATCTGACTCAACACATTCCAGCGCAAACTCTTTTCTTGAAAATCTCCTTCTCTCCCTGAATTTTCTGTTTCCATAAATGGCGTAGTAGTCACCAGATCACTCAAGCTGAAGACCTAACAGTAATCTTTGACCCCTCTCTTCTTCTGCTTCCACATCCAATCACATGCCACCAATAGTAACACCAACGCTGACAAGTTTATTTAGTGATTTAAAATTTACAAAGTGTTTTCTGCACAACGATCCTGTAAGTTCATGTGAGTATATTTTTGTGACCAGTGATTTCATAAGTGTAAAAAATTCCCAGTCTTAGAACTCCTTCCCCAATTATAGATTATCAATACACCCCAACTTTACAATCTTAGAGCCTTGCTTGGGGCACAGAGAGATTAAGTGACTTGCTCATGGTCACACAGCTAGCATTTGACCGAACCAGACTTAAACCCTGGTCTTTCAGACTCCAAGGGCAGCCCATTATCCACTGGGTCATGTATTGCCTCAGTTCAAGTATCATTATCTCTGTTTTCCAGATGAAGAAACTGAGGCTTGGAGAGGTGAACGATTTGCCCATGGCGACACAATTCACGAGTGTCAGATCAGTAATTTAAACTCAGGTTTTCTATCTCCAATTGCAGCAGTCTTTCCACTAAACCACATCCACTCTTGAGTTGCCAAGGCGCCTCATTTCTACCTTTGAAATATGCTGCATCTGTCTTTGCTTTCCCTTTACTTCGTCACCTAGGTGGTGCAGTGGATAGACTGCTGGGCCTGGAGTCAGGAAGATGTAAGTTCAAATCTGGTTTTGGATGCTTACGAGCTGTGTGACCCTGGGCAAGTCACTTAAGATTTTGCCTCAGTTCCCTCATCTGTAAAATAAGGACAATAATACCTACCTCCCAGGGGTGTTATGGGGATCAAATGAGATAATAATTGTAAATGGCTCAGCATAGTAGCGATCACTGTATGGATGTTAGTTATTGTCACTATAATTGGTCTAAAGCTTCATTACATTCTGTCTGGACTACTGCAGTTGCACTTAACTAGTCTCCCTTCCGTCTCTCTCCATTGCAATCCATTTTATATGCCACTGTCAAATTAATCTGCCTAATTCACAGATTTGATTCATACAATTCCATTATTGAAAATGAAAATCTCCCTAGCCTGACACTGAAGGCATTCTGAAGTCGCTAAACTTCCTCTTTGTCCTTATCTCATGTCGCTTTCCCCTTCACACATCCAATCCAGCCAAACAAACTGAGCCACCCTCCACAAACATTCTTTTGCCAGTCTGCTTCTCTGCTTCTGCTCATCCCATTCCCCAAGGTTCAGATGTCCTCCCCTTCCAATCTCCACTTGGTGAAATCTCACCTGCCATTCCAGGCCTAACCCATATGTCACTTCCTTCATGAGGCCTTCCGTGATCTCTCCTTCCTCAGATCTTATATAATACTTTGTACTTCCATGCACTTCTGTTGCATTTTTATTATGGTTATTATTATGCAAATCTTGTCTGCCCTCTAAATCCCTGTCCATACATATCTACCTACATGCACAGATGCTAAATTGTAAACTCCCAGAAGGAAAACACTTATGCCTTATATATCGTTGCATTTAATTCAGTGTCTAGTACAGTGCTTTGCCTCCAATGGGCACTTAATAACTGCAGAATTAAATTTATTGAATTGGGTAAATTGTAGTGCATTTCAATTGATACACAGTAAAAATATACGACCTGAAGAAGAAGTAAACAACTCTCCTAACTCTTTACTCTTCCAGAGTCTGGACCAGTTGTTTTAGTAAATTAAATAATAATACTTCACATCTGCAATGCTTTAGAGTTGACAAAGTACTTTCCTAGTAAGAACTTCATGAGATAAGAAGTTCAAACATTATTACTTTCATTTAAGGGAAGGGACCAAGCATTTACATAGTGCCTACCATGTGCCAGGCACTGTGCTAAGTACTTTACAGATATTATCTCATTTGTTTCTCAACAACAACCCCTGGAGGTATAGGTGCTATTACTATCCCATTTTACAGAAGAGATAACAGAGGCAAATATGGGTTAAATAACTTGCCCAGAGTGTTACAGCTAGCAAGTGTCTGAGGCCAGAGTTGAACTTACTTTTTTTCTGGATGACCATGCCAGTCATCCTGACCTATATCTGGACACTGGACTTCGATGACTCTGGAGAAGACAGTGAGGCTGATGACTTTGCACAGCCCTCCCTCACTTAAATCCTATTCGCACGCAAGTCAAGACATCACCCTCGCGATGTCACTGGTCGTCTTCGAGAATGAAGAATGAACAACAACCACAACAGTAATTTTTCCTGACTCTAGGGCAGGTCCTCTATCCACTCTACCACCTATGTAGGCAATGAATGATTCCATCTTTTGGAAAATAAGGCCCAAGAAAATGTGGAGCATCAAGGAAGCTAGGTGGCACAGTCAGTAGAGCACGGGCCCTGGAGTCAGGAGGACTTGAGTTCAAATCTGACCTCAGACACTTGACACACTTACTAGGTGTGTGACTTTGGGCAAGTCCCTTCACCCCGATTGCTCTGCCTTCCCTCCTCCAAAAAAAAAAAAAAGAAAATGTGGAGCATCATAGCCTGTCTGTTGTTGCCTGTTCCACCAGCTTGCCCTGCTCTAATTAATTTCTCTAATATTGGGAAATGGATCACTCTATGGAGAAGGAGGGGATAATTATAGTTCTCCAGGGAATAACTATATTCTCTGTCCCCCAAGACCTGATGCCTAAAATTTACTTGAGAAGCTTCTGCTGCCCTTCACCTATTTCAGGGACCTGAATCAAGAGACGGCAAGGTTTCGTGGAAATTCCTGGTGCACAAAGTGCAAAACAGCAGAAAGGCCATAAAGATAGTTTTTCCATTGGGCCTGTCTGTGCACGTGGCCAGAAGTGGAGGTCCTGGCTCTCGATGAGTTTTGCTCATCTTCTAACTGTTCAGATGCTGTTGCCCAGAGAATGAGGGAAAGGAGATGATATGTGGGAAAGAAAGGACATAGTAGGACATGTCTAATTATAACAGAGTAGATTTAAAGCTGCGAGGGAACTTAGGAGGTTATCTAGTCCGACTGCCTCTTTTATTAGCTAGGTGGCACAGTGGATAGAGAGCTAGACTGAAGAGTCTGGAAGGCCTGAAGTCAAATGCTGCCCCAGATACTTACTGAAGCATGGAGAAATTAAGTGACTTGTCCAAAGTCACAAAACTAGTTAAGTATCTGAAGCAAATTTTTTTGAGAGAGGGTCTTTCTATCTTACATAGCCTGCAACACCTTTATAACTGACCTTATTTTAATAATGATTGCTCCTGGGGCCTACCATATTGACTTGGCCAGACTAGTTCAGAACTCCTGAGATCAAGAGATCTACCAGTTTCAGCCTCGTAGGTAGCAAGGATTACAGACACATGCCACCACATTGGGCTGAACCCACATCCAATGCTATTTCCTCTCAATGCCGTATCATGGATCCAGGTCATAGAAAATGATGGTGGATAAATGAACGGTGGCAAAAGTTTCTCAAGCAGGTTTTAGGCATCAGGCCTTGGGGGATGGAGAATATAGTTATTCCGGGGAGAGCTATAGTTATTCCCTCCTTCTTCACAGAAGATCCATGTCCCAATACTAGAGAAGTTGATGGAGTTTAATGCTACCTCTCAAATAGGAATATTGGCCCTATCCACCTCGCCTCTCAAATAGTAATATTGGAGCTATCCGCCTCACTAGGCTTTTCTGAAGAAGAGGCTTCATAAGCTTTAAAGCACTATTGGAATGGAAAACTATCATGATTATGTGTGTGGTGAGTACCAAAGAAATAGAAAAATCACTTGAGGAGGGTCTCCATCAATGTGTTGAATTTATCCTCTATAGAAGGTCTCTGGGAAGACATGGGCAAAAATCATAGTATGGGAAAGCATGGGATGTATTGTTATCTACAACTGATGAAGGAAATGAGAGTCATAAGGTAACATTAAGATGGTCCATTTTGGCAGTGTTTTCATTTTTTTTAAATGTTACCCTATAAAAGGGCTATAACTATTATCCAAAGGATGTTACCATTAAAAGGAAAATACGCATTGCTCATGTTTACCTTTAGAGACCAATGAATCTACTTTAGATTAAAAAGCCTATACTAACACTGATTTGCTTCTTTGAATTTTCTCATCATTTTCTCAGGGTAACATCAGGTAAAGAAAAGATCTCAGAGTGAGGTAGGTCTAGGTTCAAGTTCTGCTTGTGACATATTGGCTATGTTAGCTTGGGCAAGTCACTTAACTTTTTAGCATTTTGTCTAGGCAAAAGGCCCTGTCTTTTTAAATAAGTAATTATTATTACTATTAATTATTTTAATTAAGTAATTATTAAACACCTACTATGCGTCAGGTATTGTGCTAAGTGCTGGGGATACAAAGAAAGGTAGAAGACAGTTTTTCTTAATCTAGTAGGAGACATGGCATGTTAACAACTATGTACATACATACCACATTAGAGGAGTTGCTAACCAGCATTAGATTGAGTTTCTTCATCTGGGAATTCTCAAAAACAATGAAATCATGGGTTTCTTCTAAAAAAAACAAAAAAATATGGAACACCCAAACTTCCAAACCTGTTTGCGTAGTGATTTCTTATTAGAAAAGAAGGCTCTCTTCACTGCACCAGAGAACTTGCTGGTTGCTTTTCTCCCAAGGTCCCTTCTCGCTCTCCTGTTCTTCAGCCCTTAGACTCTCCTCTCCTTCAGCTCATCCCTGAACTGTTAGAGGCTCCGTTCTAATCTTGGCTCAGCAACTGACTTTAGGTGGCCTTGGGCGACCACTTGCACCGTCTGTGATTCATTTTGCATGGCTGTAAAACAGGGATAACGGCGCTGACCTCCCTCAGAGGGAGATAGTGTGAATTAACTCCTGTAATTACCAGTTGGTGTGCTCTGGATACATGAAGTGCTCTATTAATGCCAACTATTATCACAGCAGCCCCAGGAACAGCTTTGTTTCAAAAGAACAAGGCTCACAGAAGATCTGCTTGGCAAAACACTGACAACCAAACATTGCAAACTTTGCACAGAAGCAATATTTCCAGCATTTTCCCCAAAGCAATCGCGAGTAAATTGCTCACTAGGGGTGGAAATGGTTTTCGACCAATTTTGCCTCTTCTGATCTATGCACCCTGCAAGGCTTAGTCAATGCCAGGTAACTTATCCTTTGTAACTCTACTGTTTAGAGCAGATGAGGAATCCAGAATGGTATAATTTTGACAGGAGAGAGATTTCTGTGTAGTGGTATGTATTAAGAACAAATGACTTGTGAGCTTTGTTCAAGAAGGTAAGAGCTTTATAAATTGAACCTATAAATTGTAATTATCAAGCACCCAACTTGGACATGTTTTGTTGAAATGCAGAGAAAAAATAGGTTGCCTGTTAGCAACTTAGCTTGAGCTTTATTTTATAGAAACATTAAAAAAATTCCCCCTCATCACCACAGGTAAGGAAACAGCAGAATTATGATGCAGAGATCTAGGAAATAACTGCCTCCAAATAATGGGTTTAAAAATAATATTAATTTTCTATTATTATTATTATTGTAGGCTTAGAAAAATTGGCCCTTATAATTTAACGTCTTGTTTATTTTGATAAGAGAGTTCTCTCCTCCAAGTATTCTGTGGGTTATTTGCCATACTTCCATGATATCACCATATTCACTTGCATAAGAATTATACTTTTTGAACTGAAAAATGGGGTTACTGATTATTAGAAAGAGAATCGGGGAGGGAAAGACAGACAAATACTACAGAGTCTGATTCCTAGAAGGAAAAGAGAGGCCATTTTTCTACAATCAGAGCAACTTCACTGGCAATTTTTCCATTTTGAAACGGTAGAGAGAGCAAGGTCTAAGAGCTGGGGTGGGTGGCTTGGGCCTGCAGTCATGGGGTGCAGTAGCTAGACCTGAAGAGTAGCCTATTTATGGGTAGGAGAGAATTGGCTTTTTGAGTGATTACTCCAGGTGCTAAAGGCACCAAGGTATTTTGAACATTATCTCATCCCCAGTATGAGCACATGTGTGGATCATAGAGGGCACAGCTAAAATACGGGTGATACATGCTTGATTGATATATACCATTAAATTTTCAGCTCTTTGAGGGCAGAACCTATCTTTTGCCTCTTTTTTTATCTGCAGTGCTAGCACAATGCCTGGCACATAGTAGTAGCTTAATAAATGTTTATTGATCGATTAAATTAATTGACACTTGTAGCACCTATACTTAGATAAAACAAGAAGGAAAGTATGGCCACCTAGCTCTCCTTCTAGAAGACACCTTTTAACTGCCGGAGGTGCTATAGAAAATGAGATGGCCATTTTTGCTGTCATATAAAAGGGCCTTGACTATTATCCAGGGGATATTACTGTATAAGGGAAAACAGGCATTGCTGATGTTCACCTTTAGAGCCAAATGAATTCACTGTAGAACAGAAAACCTATACTAATACTAATTTGCCTTTTTGAATTTATTCATCATTTTCCCAGAGTAACATCAAATAGATTTTGTAATGACATTGGGAGAAATAGAAACATTTTATTTCTAAAGATGAACAATAATTAAGGTACATATACTGCCCCCAGGACTTTTTTTTCCTTTAATGAGAACATTGCCAAAATGCACCACTTTAAAATTACCTTATAACTTTCATTGGTAACAATGAAACCAGTCTAGTTAAACTGTTTTCTGTATGATATGCTCAGCACTTATACATGCAGATGTTATTAACCAAAATAAGACTGGCTTATGGTGACATGTACCCTCCTGGCTTTTTGTTCTAGCTATAGTAGAGACAAATTTCACATTCAATCCATCAGAGATAACCGTGGTAAGTTATCTGATGGATTTATCTTTGCTTATGTTGTATGAATATGGAAGAGAATTAAATGTGTGTTTACAGTTTGATAAACATTCAACATAAATTATACATTTTAATTTCATTTATTAGTTAGGGACTATGGAAAGTGGGGATTTCATAGCATACAAACTGCCATACAGATTGAAGGATTAGACAGGCTCCTGAAAAGGAGCACTAATTGTAAGCACAAAATCCATTCCGATTTTAAAGCCGTCACTACATGATTCGGAACTCGGAGTTTAAGTAAAGTAGCAGTGGAATCGGGGCTCAACCAAGTGACTATGTGATGGAGGAAGAACGTTTCAGGTGGGGAATTTACTCAGAGAACTCTGAAATCCTGCCAGCTCATCACAGTCTTTAGGAATAACCTCAGAGCAAATACCCTTCCTTACCATTTGAATACTTCTACCGATGTTGGGAGCATCATGCTATCCTTTCACAAAGCTCTCTTTATCATGTTAAGGAAGCAGGCCAGGCCTGGTAGCATTAGCATAAGTATAAATCCTCCCCTCCCTCTCAGGTCCCCCCCCACCCCGATATTATCTTACCACATAATGATTCCAAAAATCTCACAGAGATTAATGGTGATCACATAATTCCGGAAAGTCAGTACTCTATATGTAGAAATATATTGGCAATAAAAACCAGTCACTGTTGTGCCTTTTCCCCAGTAGGGGATCTCTCACTTTTCTTTGATTTTTAAAGGCTTCAGATCAATAACTGGAGTGACATTATTAACAGCTCCCTCAACACCTTGGCCAGCACTAATATTAAATCCATTATACCTTCTGTTTGACATTTGCAGTACAGCAGAAAGTGCTGTAGATACAGTCACACTGTCTTGGGACCAGGGTTGGATGCTGGGTTAGTAAGATGGTTTCCCTTGCCTGACTTCTAAATTCAGCTTATTGATAGGAAACTGGGGCTATTTCAGAAAACTACACTAGGCAGTAAATAATTCAACTGTCAAAGTACAGGTATCTCCTATCTGTGTGGCTTTTGGAACAAAGCACCGAGCCAGTCTTCAGATGAATGTTGAAATTCCTTATTGTTTTCTTGTCTGCCATTTGTACCTGTTATCCTATCATCTATTGGGGAACCTTCTAATGAACTCCTTGGAGAGACGAACATGAAGGTCTGCAAAAATGAGCGGCTTCTGTTCTTTCCAGTCAGAGCAGGATCTGATCAGATTTCCTTAATCTCAAAGGCATAAGCATCTGTATAAGGGCCTCAACGATTCCGTTTTGATAATGAAGATGTCTGTTGAGCTTAGTAATTTCGGCAACATTTAATGGCACACACATGCAAAAATCACGTAGCAAATGACTATCTCAACCTGTTCCTTTCCACCCGGTAGCAGTCTAGCTTCCAGTTGAAACTTTTAAAGGAAGCCTTACAGCCAGTATCTCAGAGAATCAATGGGTTAAATTTGCTGTTGTAGTTATTCTTCACCCAAAGTACTGTCTCATACATTTTGCTAAGTTGTCTAAATCCTGGTGTAGTATTGATTTCTCCCTCTATGAGCTCTTACCCATTCAATAAGCTGCAAGGACCCTCGTCCTGGCTCAATTCACTCTAAAGCAGGGCTGGGATATGTTATTCCTGACGGTAGACCTACAGTTAGGAGCTTATTACCAGGAAGCTAAAAACAGCTTTTGCAACAGAAAAGGAAACTTTTTCTTTAAAAATATATAAATAAATAAGGGCAATTGACCAAGTTATTCTATAACCTAACCTCAGAAATAGGGTCTTTTGGTTTGAAAATGTTTCTAAATTTCTCTAGCATTCCTTGGAAACAGCTGGTTTTCCATTTATTGAGCGCTTAACAGTAGCTACGCTGAATTTATTAAAAGAAGGGTATGGCACTCATAATCCCAAGACTGTGAAACCATTAAAAGGAATGAAAAGATATAAGAAGACCCATGGAGAGTAAATTAAGCATTCAGTCTGTATGGTCCAGAGATTCTGAGCTTGACAATATCATGGGAGGCTGCAGGTTAAGGAAAGCATTCTCCAAAATGGTCAAATCAACCTTTAAAGGGTGGTAATCTTTAACATGATAATTTTTTTTAACCCAGGCAATCCATTTCCTTTTCATATGTCCTAAGAGTTTCTTTAGGATCTAAGGGCTGAATATTAAAAGAAATATCATATTTACCCAACCATCAAGAAAGACACATGCACACATACAAAGAATATATTTGGGTTGGCTGTACAGTCCAGATCTTTCCTTTTATTATTTCCTTTCATTATCTTCAGACTGATTTAAGACAAGACAATCAAAGGACTGGCTGCTCAGAGCAATAGAATTCTTATTACAGCCCAGTATCATTGCCTCTTAGGCTAGTTTAGTCTCTTATTTCCTTTTATTATAATGCCAAATGTTATTTAGATTTCAGTCATTTAGTAATGCTACACTGAACACATCACAAGCCTTCTGAAAAATTCCACACCTACTAGCCTCTTCATTTTCATAATACTCATATGTTTGTAGACCTTTTCCCCCAAATTACACTGCTATTTAAAAAAAAATCTGTGTCTTAACATAGTTTAAAAGATTATGTCGCTATGAACATAAACACTCTTCCACGTTATTAAGATTCAGAAAATCTAGTTAAAATTCCTTCAGCTTTTAAGAAACATAAGCAGCTTTGGGATGTAGTGCCTGACACTAACTTTTTAACTAATTCCCTTAGAGGGATCATCTGCATTAGTGAAGATATTTGGTTAAAGGTAGCACCTTCAGCAGCTTTTCAGTACTTGAGCAGTCAATCTCAATGTTATTAAGAACTGAAGGTCTGAAATGGCCCAAACCAAGGATTTTCAACACAAAGAAGGTATAACATTCACCCAAAGGACTTTGGAATCACACATAAGGAGGGGAGAAACTCTTCTTACTAGGACTGCCGAGGCAATAGAGAAAGCTGTTATTTGGGAGTGACACTTCTACTGGGAAGCAGAGGAAGCTCTTGAGGGGAGTAGGGGAAAGAAACTTGAGCAAAATGGCTGCTTTTTTCAAGCAGTGAAAAGACCAGCATTCAACTTTGAAAGAGAGAAGGATTCAGGAAATTCTGGGGCTATCTGCGGAAGGTAATAACGGATGGAAGAAGAAAGATGAGCACTCTAAGAATATGATGAGAGTCATTTTGTCTATGGATACTTCGTAGAAGGTGTAAGATTTCATAGTGGCTTGAGTATCAAATCTGGACCTATTTTGATATTCATGATAAGTTAGGACCAAGAGCATTTCAGTTGGAATGTGTGATGAGTTCTTGAACCTACCTTGTGACAGAGGAAGATTATTGAAAGAAAAAGACTAGCAAACAATTGGTTTCTTTAGGTCTGTGTCCAGGGGTTTATAAATTATAAACCTTCCACACCACTAAGCTGTGGCCAGTCTAGAATAACAACATCTGTAGAGGCCAGAGTCTAGTTCTGTCCCTTTCTATTATTAGGGAACAGGGACTGGTTCAACATTTCCCAAAGGTAATAGTCTTCTTTTTCCTTCTTTCTTCTTTCATAAGAAAAACCTACTGTGTAAAGGCTAGATGCAGTCAGCATCTTCCTGAAGGGGCATGGAAAGAATTATTTTCTTTCTTTATCAGCTCAAGGACTCCAATATTAACCCTGAGATTTGTTTCTCCCTTTTTCTCTCCTAATAAAATATTTTTTTGCCTTATGAATCTGTTTTAAAACAACATATCAAGTACAGTACAAACATCTTTAAAGAGTACAAAAATAATTTCACAAGTAAGCAAATAAAACTTTGCACTTCAAATCAGGCCTTGATTCATTAAAAATCTTAAACTTCTCATGAGAAAAATTAACATTTAAACCACTGCTGCTTGGCCAAGCACTCCACCACACAAGAATATGAAATATCTCCTCTAAAAAAGTACAAAAAGGACAAAACCACAAATGTGGAACTTCAATTAATTTAAAGCCCCAATCAGCAAAGAATAAATCCTTCGCAGATCTAATTACCAGAGCTCTCGGAAGACCCAGGCCGACCAGCCAATCTTCCTCGTGTTTGAACAGCTTGATGAACTAGGGGACTGATGGATATCAAGTCATTTTGTTTAATTTATAAATGGATTTTCCCCTAATACTTAAATTATCATCAGTACAACACAATGAAAATGGGAACATTCTGAATGCAAAGTCTATAAGAGGCCTGGAAGGAATCCCAATGAGGAATGTCACCTCTGTTCATTCCTCTATACAATTGATCTAATTAAATACTGAGGGTGGAAAGGCAGTTTAAAATGTAGCCATTACTGTTTTCTTTTTAGCCTTAATTTATCTGTTCACATCTTTCAAGTACCTTCTGATGCTAAAAAAAAAAAAAAAGGAACCAAGAATTCTGCATGTGCCCAGTACTTTTCATTCTACACAAACCTATTCATAGATTTTGCTGAATAATAAATAAGTACATTGCATTTAGCCACTGTAACAATCCAAGAAGAGGGTATTCTAAATCAGAGCCTTTTACAGTCATTTGAAAGAAAAACTAAAGAAACTAATGCCTTTTGTATGTATTGTTCAACCAAAATTAGATCCTTGCTATTATACTTATTAAAATGTCTCTTTATTTTCAAATCTCTTCCTGATTTAATTACTGCATGAAACTGAAAGCCTTGCACAGCATTGTTAAATACCATTAGACCTATTTATAGTCTCTTCACACCAGCAACTTGAGCTCAATCATTTGGTAAAGGTCCTGCCCGCCAACCCACTCATTGTGATTGCAATTCCCACCTGGCTCAGGGGTCTCAGACTGAGAAGATGAAGACGCTGAGCTGGCTCCATCCTCTGCTGTCCCCTGTGAGAGGAGGCCTCGCCCGGGTGGAAGCTTCATGCCCAGCTGCTCTGCCATTTCCACATGGTCTCCTGGGTGGACATAGTCAAATACACTGCTGCCTGTCAGTTCCACCTAGGGGGACAAAAGAAATGGTGGGAGAGGAGGGAAAAGAAGGAAAAGAGAAGGGTTACTTGCTTTTTCATTTCCAACTCTAGGACACTATTAAGTTAGGCACTGAATAGAAATGCAAATCTGGCTCAGTCCAAAAACACAGGCTATATTAGCAGTCAGCATAGACCCCTCCTTGATTAGGCCTAGGGTGTGGGCTATAGAAGAATCACTGAACCCGAAAGAAAATGAGGGTGTTTCTACACTTATGTGGCAAATATTTAGTTCTGTTTAAAATGTGAAAAAAAATTCCTACTAAAACCTTTGGCTTTTAAAACTAGATTAGAGCACCAAATAGCTGAACGTTTGGTGTACCTGTATAATTGACTGGACGGTTTGGTTTTTAGTGAGGAGAACTGGATTCGTGTAGATATGGCCCTGGTTTATTTCAGCTTTCTTGGATGCATTTTTATACATGTAGGCAATACAAAGGGCTTATTTCTATGTAAATTTAAATGTAAAAAAGTGCTATTTAGGAATATATGAGAAGACATAATGTTTTCATTAAATATTACTCATTAGCTCTGTAATCACATGGAGAATTTTCCACATGAAAAAGGTCAGCTTGGGTCTAAGCCAGTGAGTTGAGTTTTTTTTTTCCCTGCTGGTATCAGCTTGTTCTGACTTCAATCTAATAAAATAGATGGTACAAATCTCCTCGAGGGTAGTTATGTTTTATTTTGTATGTGGTTAGACTGCCTACCAACGCAGAGCAAGGGATGTAAGAATGCCAGAGAAGTCAGACTCTGGCTAAAGTCCTGCATGGTTCACCAACGTTAGAGGTGGCCCCAGTTTGGATTACGGGCTGCATAAGGGGGCAATCGCTGCTTCTAGGATTGGGCTAATTTTATAGGCTGCCCTCCAACCCCATCCATCTTGTATCTCTCGTCTTCTTTCACGTACGGCAATAATGCTACAAAGGAAATGCACTGGGGTTACAAGTACCACAGAAAAGGGGGAGGCATCAGCAACAGGACAAGAAAAAGTCATTTTCCAGGTCACTAATGGGCTTTTCCTGTCCTGAATAGTTTAACAGTTAGTAGATCAGCTAACACAGGCCATGGAAACCAGCTGCCCTTTGCAGCTTCTCACAATTACTTAGTGGGATCTAGCCATGAGACCATCAGCTGCACTGGAAGAATCTTTGGATTTAGAGTGGAGAAGATTTAGGGTCAGATCTCAGCTCTGACACTTACTCCCTGTGTGACGCTGGAGAAGTCACTTATCCTCTCTGGGCCTTAGCTTTCTCATCTGTAAAATGAACGTGTCCGGTTAGGTGATCTCTAAGGGCCCTGCCAGTTCTATGTTCCCTGTTCCTGTGACTTTTCTTTCCTTTCTTTATCTTTCCCTCCAAATTTAAATTTGGCTCTTTAGTATCGGGCAAACTGTCACTAGGGTATCCAGAAGCATATCACCAGAAGCCACTGCGTTGCATGGGACTCCCAGTCCAGGTTGAGATCATCCCATCTACTCCCAGACACTGTTTGATTACAATCTTAAGAGACAACACATCTCCCACATCTGTCAGTTAAAAACAGGACGGCCAAAGAAATGGGAAGCCGATTTCAGTTTGGTCACCAGTACTTCCCGAAAGAGGCTTACATACCTCTTGCCAAAAATGAGGTACGTTCTTGTGGTTGTTAAATGACGCTCTGCTATGATATTATTTGTCTACTGACTATATCATTTTACAATAACTATTTCATTCATCTGGTATTGTTACAGAGTCTAAATCAGGATTCATAAGTGATCAGTTCCTCTCCTCTGGGAGGGAGGGATTACATGTAAATAATCCCTTTAATGTACGCATTGCCTCTAAGCGTTTCACACAGCAATAAATTGGTAAACTGAATTTGAGCAATTAAGAAATTAAATGAAACTAATAAAATGTGTATTTTAATATTTCTTGATGGTTATTTTGTTTGGGGATTAGCGAATATGAGAAAGTCGCTCTCATCTTGCATGAAGGCAAAATGCAGCACTTTAATAAACTATTTCTGTCAGTTTCCTTAAACTCTATCTTTTATTTAATACTGCAGCACGCCTTTCGGCACACGCCACAGATTGTGATAAGCTGACAACATCGGAGTGGGAAACGCTGTCGATTTCCCGGGTTCCCGATGATTAAACATTCACGCAGACCCTTCTTGGTCCCCCAGCTGCTAATGCCTTCTCTCTCAGACTGCCTTCCAACGACTCTCCGTAGAGCAGGTACAGAGACCTAGTCATTCACACGCTTGTCTTACGTTAAATTGTAAGGTCAAGTGCGTTGTTGCTTTTCTTTCTAGCGCAGGACTTTAAATGACTGACTGCCTGACACAGTCTTGACTTTTGTTATTCGGTCGTTTCATTAGTGGCCAACTCTCTGTGACCCCGCTTGGGGTTTTCTTGGCAAAGAGACTGGAGTGATTTGACATTTCCTTCTCCGGCTCATTTTACAGATGAGGAAACTGAGGCAAACAGGGTGAAGTGACCTGCCCAAGGTCACCCAGCTAGTAAGTGTCTGAGGGTGGATTTGAATTCAGGAAGACATCACCCGAAGACTCCAGGCCCAGCACTCTATCTGCCCAGTGCCACCTAGCTGTCCCTGGGGAGAAAGTAGCCACAAGTAAATGCTGGTCAAGTGGCAGTGATGGTAATGCTGATGATAACTAATATTTACACAGCACTTCACGGCTTACAAAGCATCTTGCATACAGCATCTCATTTGATCCTTATGATAACCCTGTGAGGGAGGTACTGTCATTATTCTTGTTTTACAATAAACCTGAGCCTCATGGGAGAGATTAAGAGACTTGCTCAGCGTCATATAGCTAGCAAGTGTCAGGATTCGAATTCAGGTCTTCCTGATTGCAAGTCCAGTGCTCTATTCGTTATCCCATTTGGCTTCAACAAAGGTCACCAACTGGGGGCAAAGGGGGTCAAGTTCAAGACAATGGGGCTCCGACATGCCTATGGGCACTCAACTATTAAGTGATAGACCCTGGGTTCAAACTCAAATATTGCTGACTTATGTCATAGTATCATAGAACTAGACCTAGAGCTGGACTGGTCACAGATGCCATTCAGGCAATAAGAGAGCTGGGCCTGGATTCAAATCCAACCTCAGACACATACCAGCTGTGTGACCCTGGGAAGATCACTTAATTTTTCTTTACCTCAGTTTTCTCAACTGTAAAAATAATATAACTATATAATATAATTATATAATCATATTATATATTGTATTTGCTATTCAGTTGTTTCAGTAGTGACCAACTCTCCGTATTATATCATATCATATCATATCATATCACATCACATCATACTATATCACACTATGCTATGCTATGCTATGCTATCTTATATTATATTACATTACATTACATTACATTATATTATATTATATTATATTATATTATATTATATTATATTATATTATATTATATTATATTATATTATATCATATCATATCATATCATATCACATCATATCATATCACATCACATCATACTATATCATACTGCACTATGCTATACTATACTATACTATATTATATTATATTATATTATATTATATTATATTATATTATATTATATTATATTATATTATATTATATTATATTACATTGCACCTACCTTTCAGGGTTGTTGTGAGGATCAAATGAGGTAATGATTGTAAAGCCCCTAGCACATGGAAGGCACTATATATTCCCTTCCTTTCCCCCCAGTCCAACCAACTCATTTTGCAGGTAAGGAAACTGAGTCTCACGGACGTTAAGTGATTTGGCAAGTTCATACAGGTGATAAACCTCATAGGTGGGATTTGAACCCAGGTCTGATGATGCTCTTTTTACTATGCCATGTCCCACTCCTCTTTGCCCAAAATTTCAAAATGTTACTCATAAATAATAGGTGACAGTTATAGACTGCTTTCAGGCGCACACACACACACACACACACACACACACACACACACGGTGCCTTTTGATCCTCACAACAACTCCAGGATGTACTACAGTCATTATTATACTTATCTTACAAATGAAAATGCTGAGACTCAGACAGCATTAAGTGATTTGCTCTGTCATCTAGTTAATAGGTTCCAGAGGTAAGATTTGAACCCAGGTCTCTCCTGGTTCCACATCTAGCACAATTCTTACCACTGTTCTCTGGTAACCTGAGCAGCTCGTGAGTTGCTTTAATTCTCCTCCCTTCACTCCAAGCCTAAACAAAGGTAAGTAGATAAGCAATCTTGGCCAAGTAATTTTATTCTCCTGTTTCCAGAACCTTGGATAGTAATCCAAATTACAATCCACTCTCTTACAGCACTCGAAGGCTTATAAAACGCTGTCTTTACGAAAGCCCTATGAAGTGAACAGCGGAAGTATCAGTATTCTCATTTCACAAATAAGAAAACTGAGGCTCACACAGATTGCACGAAGGTCACGTCACCAGTAAATATCAGAACTACGAAAATAATTTTGGTTTTTTGACACCAAATCCACACATTCTTAATTCGGTTCTGTTTTGTTTTTCCTCTCTGTGTGACTTCCAGTAAGTCAGTTACCCTGTCTTGGCCTCACTTGCTGCATATATGAAATGAGGGAGTTAGACTTTAGGGTATCTACGGGGCTTTCCTGCTCTAAATCTATGATTCTGTGATCCGAGAGAGAACGGGGCCAAGCACCAAAACAAAATAGGGCTGCATTTTCCCAGAAATGGGGTTCCGGTGAAGGCTCATTCACAACACCAGTGTCCAGCATCGTTATTTTGAGAAAATCCTTTTGTCTAGTCCAACCTTCTCATTTTACAAAAGAGGAAAACGAGGCCCAGAGACGAGCAGTGGAGCCAAGATTTGAACGTACACCCGCTGACTCCAGACCCAGACCACTGTCCTCTGTACCACAAAGCCTCCCAATTAAATTCAGCAACATTTCCTAAGGACCTACTATGCGCAAGGTAGTTCAAGCTGTTGTTGTTGTTCAGTCACGTCCAACTCTTTGGGGTTTTCTTGACAAAGATAATTGGAATGGTTTACCATTTCCTTTTCCTGTTACTTTACGGCTGAGAAACGGAGGCAAATAGGGTTAAGTGACTTACCCAGGGTCACATAGCTAGTAGGTATTTGCAGCCGGATTTGAACTCAGGTCTTCCTGACTCTAGGCCTGGTGCTCTATCCACCGCACCACCTAACTGCCCAAGTAGTTGTACTTCAAATAGCCAGTGCCAAAATTCCTTGTGCACCATCGTAGTTGTAGCTTCATGCACTTGTTACTGGCCCATACAGCTTTTGCTCTACTGAATTAATTATAGTTATATTAAAAGGGAATGTCCTAAATCTGGCAACATTTTGGGATTTGGGATCCTTAATAGTTATTGCCTGGCCTGGATCAGGACCACAGACAGTGTCTGGATGCTGTCAGTCTTCCTCTAGCTTTATAGCAACTTATCCTTAACTTTTACCTGCATCTACAAAATCTGCTTCTATTTATTCTCATGAAGCCCGCCACAGAGATGCCTCTCTGAGAGATGTTCTCTATCTGTTGCTAAATGAAAACACTGGAAACTGAGTCAAAATGGGCCACATTTTAAGAAATTCCATTGACATCATTCAATGAATCATTACGAAGCGTCTTCTGCATGTTGAGCCCTCTAGATGCTGAGGGAGGCTTAAATTATCCTAAGACTCAATCTCTACTCTCATGGAACTTACAGTCTTGTAAAGCACAGTGGGGAGGTGGGTCCTCAATATCCTTACAGGATCTCAAGGACCCCAAACCTTAAGAGGAAACTGAAATATTGATATCGCTGAAAAGAAATATCAAGGAGACTCAGGCACTAGCATCGTCTTTGTGGTCACATTGTGGGCACTTGACAGGCAAGAGTGTGTTGATATAAAGTATGTAACTCAACTTCATGGAGTATAATGTTGGGGGGCGGGGTGTGGTCACTTTACTAAAGGCAAAGGGGAAGTTGTTTGGTTCAAGAAATCACACCTTCTGAATGGTGTAACTTTATTCTGCTTCAATAGACCATGTAGTTGGAGCAAGAGGTTTCCAAGCTATTTACCTCTCTAGACTTTCTTTCTGGTGTGTAGATTTCCAAAGAATGAAGAAAGGAGGCCAGGTCGAGCTGCTCTTTACTCTATGCCCAAGAGAATGTCTAACTATTTCCATCCTGATCATAAAGAAGAGAAAGGAGGCCAAGAAACAGGCCCAATGCCAAAAGAAATACCAGTAATGAGTTCTGCAATGGAGACAGAACACCAGATTTAAGTAGTGAATACACAACTTTAGAGTCACTCCCGCAATGCATGTTATTAGAACAGTGGCAACTGAAGCAAAGGCCCCTTTAGGAAGCTGGGAAAAGAGCTTATAATTCCTCTGTATTCCCCTCCCTTCTAACATGTAAGCAAGAAAAATCTTGTCCAGACTCTGCCCATAACATGCTTCCATCCAGGCCCCACGAAGTCCCTTGCCTTCTTTCCACTCTAACTGCTAATCTAACTTCTTGCTCCATAGTTGCTTTTGTGGTGGGACTGTCCCTGAGCCATCACCTTCAGGGTCCCATTGCTACTGAAACTCTCTTCTGGGGTCCGCCTCTCACCCAAATTTCAGGTTCTGACTAGATTCTCTAGGACAGGAGCTGTCCCTATTTCAACTTTCCTTAGAATGTCTGCACAAACAGCTGGACTCTCCCCTGATGCCCATTTCTTTTCAGGGTTCTAAAATCCAAATTCTACAAGAATTCTTGGTCATGGCTCTGCCATACTCACTTAGAAAAAATATTGACTCTTAAGGCTGAATTGAATCCATATTATCATAATATCATACCTCTTTATGGGTACCTTCCCTTCCCCACCCTGGGAGGAGAAAGTGAGGATGGTGACCTTGAGTTTTGATTAAAGGGGCCTTCTCTTGATTAACTTCTTAAAGAAGCCTATTTGCTGAATGGGCTTTACCTCACTCAAAGTGAGAACCTGAAAAGACCTTAGGCTGAAAGGGCCAGGGTCTCCTAATGTATCCTAGGCCATCTCCAGTAGTCCTGATGATTATCTGGCCACTGGACCCAGATGGCTCTGAAGAGAAAGTGAGGCTGGTGACCTTGCATAGCCCTCCCTCACTCAAATCCAAGTCAACTGCAAGTCATGTCATCATTTTCCTGATGTCATGTGCCTCTTTGAGAAGGAAGGACAAACACAACAACAACCCTTCCCCACTCTACCATGTTCTTTTCAGCCCTTGATAAAATACAAACTCCCTGAGGGCATGGATTGTCTTTTGACTTATACCCCTAACACTTTTGTCTGACATGATAAGTGCTTAATAAATGCCTATTGCTACCTTGTGGTTAGCTCGCTTCTCTTTGAAGACAAGATTCTTTTGTTTCTCAGTAGTATAAATAAGTATTGTAATGTCATCCTTCTTAAGGGTCCCTATCATCCTCCATTGGATCCTCCTGGCTTTCTTATGACCATGACCATTTTGCCTTAGTCCCTGGTAACCAAAAATCAATCTTTCTAATGTGGGAACATTCTCTGTTAAATGAGGTTTGGGTGACAGAAAGTAGAGAGAGAGGTGCACAGGAAAAACAGGCTTCATAGCTTCCTTTACGGTAAGTCACGGAATCATAGAATCTCAGCTGGAAGACAAGAAAACTGAGACAACGAGATGAGACACTGAGTCTCTTATGCAAAGTCTAGCAGGGGTATTATAAAAGTTCACATCCATGGATCCAAGCTGGTTCCTGCCCAGGCCTCTTGTACTCATCAAAGCCCTGGAAGTTTTATCATTTTAGATAGTTTACACCTCAGCCAATAGCAATAACAACCGAAGCCTGGTAAGTATTTAGGATAGGTATTATTATCTCCATTTTTCAGATGAGAAAGCTGAAGCTCAGAGAGATTGAGTTATTTGCCCACAGTCACATGCTATGGCATGAGCGAATCCACTTTGCCACGCTGTCTATCTAAGAAGCAGAGATTTATTTTAATATGTACATTTTCATTTCTCCATAAGGCTTTCATTTCTAAAAAAAATTAGAACTAGAAGAATCTTGGAGATCCTCTCACCCAACTCTAACTTTCAGGAGGAGGAAATACAGGTCCAGAGATGCTATAACTTGTCCAAAGTCACCCTGCTAATATAATTATGTGGTTTTAAATAATGTTAATATAAGAACAAGGACTAAACATCCAGGCCTCCTGTTACTGAGGCTTCTGCTCTTTCCATTAGACCAAGATTTCGTTCTATAGTCATATGTACCCTGTGAGTTGGGCAAGGCAGACAGCAATTCAGGTCTCCCACCTTTTAATGCTATGCTCTTTTCCATTAGGACGTAAATAAGAGTAGAAGTAACCTCTTGTTCTAACAGAGCCATAGCTAGGAGTTTTTGTACCCAGGACAAGGAAGCGAAAGTAGGGTAGGTGGGGGGAGAGGGGAGAGTCTCACCTGGGCTATGTCCACTAAGGGGCTGAGAAGTGTACCTTTTAACACGTTGAGGTTTCCATATGAAGGACCTGCGGCTGTTGGTGGGGTGAAGCAGGTTGCACAGGGTGGGAAAACGGGCCAGTCTGCTTCCAGGGGAGGCTACACATTCTGAGACAAGTCTGCTGTTAGCAAGGATGGGGCCAGGTGGGAAGCGGTGTATTCACAAGTAGCCTCGTGGGGCAAGGGGAGAAAAACACATCCTAAGAGCGTGATACTGGCAGCCCCTACATTTTGACATCCTGGGGCCCCGCCATAGGTATATGTTCATGCTCTAAAAGCTCTAATACAAGTACTGTGAAATAATAGTAATAACTAACATTTATGTAGTGTTCGCTATGTGCCAGGAACTGGGTCAAGGGCTTTACAATTAGTTGTTTCATTGTATCCTCACAACGACATTGGGAGGTAGGTGCTATGGTTATCCCTATTTTACAGATGGGGAAACTGAGGCAAACAAAGGTTTTTTTTTTTTTTTCTTGAAACTCCCAAAGCGCTTTACAATTGCTATCTCCTTTTATTCTCACAACAAGCCTGGGAGGCAGGTGCTACTGTTCTCCCCATTTCACAGGTGAGGAAACTGAGGTAGACAAAAGTTAAGTGACTCGCCCAGGATCACACAGCCAGGAAGTATCTAAGGCTAGATTTGAATTCAGGTCTTCCAGACTCCAGCCCAGGTACTCTAACAACTGTACCACCCAGCTGCCTCCAGGAAGGAAGAAGTCACACAAATGAGACAGAAGGAACTCACACCTTTCTGCCTTCAAATATTCAAAATAAAAAAAAAACATATTCCTTATACCTGTACTTGACAATGTACACATTTGGTTTGCTTCATCATCCAGATATATTTCTTGCTGCATATTTAGAATTTATACCAGAGGGTGGCATTATGTTCTTGCTTCACCTAAGTGGGGCCTCAATTTGCTATCTGAACTTCTTCACCAACAGTTTTCCCACCCTGGAGAAACCTCTACCCAGAGGCCCCATTCTCCTGACTGGTCATGCCCTCACTGGGACCATTGATTCAGTCACCAGTCACGTGTCTTCTCACTCACACCTCAATACCCTCTCTGGACTCCTCTTCAGCCTCCTCCTCTCTTCATTGGCACCTTTGCGTGATGTGCCAATGCACCACCTACAACAAAACAGCTCTGATGGAGTTGGCTTGTGGAGGCCAGAAGTCTTTCTGAACTCATCCCCAGGCTGCAGCACAGTGACTTTCTTTCACTACCAACCTGCCCTTGGCAGGACTGTAGCTTGTTTCTAACAGTCTGCCCCAGTGACCTCATTATTTGCTTTATAGTATAGCTCCATGAAAATCAAACTGCATTTCTTCCTACTTCTTTAATTATCAATTCAAATCACCACTGGTAGAAGATTAGAAAAAAAAACATCCTAACATTGATTATTGGTATGATCCTCTATGCTTAATTATGATGTATTCAATGGAAAGTTATAGTTTTTTTCCTCCTAATATTTGCTCTTCTGAATAATAGAAAGAGTAGTCTACTGACCTACATCTCTGGGATAATGGGCAAGTGTGAGGTCTTAATTAAAAAAAAAAACATATGCACACATAATTCTGTCTCTATGCATATTGGCATAAATAAGGCTTCATTTATTATTCGAGGAATTCTGAATCATTTCCTTTGCATCACAGAAGAAAAAATAAAGCATGACTAACAGTGGGTTTTTGGACTTCCCCATTCAGCTTGACTTGAGACCAGTTGTTCTTATCATTCAGTTGTTTCAGTTGTGTCTGACTCTTCATGACCCCACTTGGAGTTTGCTTGGCAAAGACACTGGAGTGGTTTTCCATCTCCTTCTCCAGATGAGGAAACTGAGGCAAACAGGGTTAAGTGACTTGCCCAGAGTCATATAGTTAGTAAGTATCTGAGGCCAGATTTGAACTCAATCCAGACCTGATGCTCTATCCACCACGCCCCCTTGCTGCCCATAGACGGGGATCTTGTGATCAATGGAGAATATCAAAGAGGCATTTCTCTTGTTTCATTCCTTATTTTAAAAGAAACATCAGAAATACACTGGCAACTGCATTGATAAGCACGGGTTTCTAGAACAAAGTATTCATTACTAAGTGATTGTAGTCAGAAAGAGGATTTTTTTTTGTTTACTCTTCTCCCCACTCTCCGCTGCTTGCTTCATCCCACTACAAGTTCCCCCATGACAAAATGGACAACCATCAGCCCCCTCCCTCATGACCTGTAGTCACCTACAACTCACATTCTTCCCCCAAATCTATTCCACATTCACTTATCTGGGATATAATTTGCAAACAAGACACAGTTGATTTGGTAAGTCTGAATTTTCCCTGACCAAAAAAAAAGCAAATATGCCATACAGTGCTTTTAGTTGACTTTTACATGCTGGGTCATTGTACCCTGCTGGTAGATAGGATGGGGGACTAATTTGTTCTCTCATACATCAAGCAAGCATGTCAATAGCCTTTGCTTGCCCTCCTGGAGTGGGCAATACTTTCTAACTACAGCACTGTACGAACAGTGTGACTCATTGAATTCAGGACTCCAGAATATTTTCTTTGATAGAAGGGGTCCAGTACAAATAAGCAAAGAGGCAGCAACCAACATTGTAAAGTCAACTCCTAAGACGTACGGCTTAAGTGGATGCTTTTTAAAAGGGGGATTATGAAGCCTATCTTAATTCAACAGGAAGAGCAAGAAGTAATTTTATTCTTCTTAAAAATGAATATTTATTTTTCATATAAAGATTAATACATAGAAGCATGGATATTTTTAAGAAGGTACATGAGCACACAATTTTTTTAATTCCAACTCAGGGTATCAAATGGGCACCTACCATCCAGAGTAGGAGCTGCCAACTTCTTTGTGAGGAGGAATGATCTTTCACATGCAGTGCTTGGAGATCTTGGGTTGGAATATAAGTGCTGACAATAAAATCCCTCTATGGGGAAAGGAGTACCCTTTCTGGTTGGGCTCTCTGATTCACTGAAAATCTTAAGAAATAATGAAAAGGAGATCATTGAGTATCACCTATGCCTACAGGCTGCCAGGTGGCATACTGGATGGAGCACTAGGCCTGGGATTAGGAATGTGTGTTCAAATACAGCTGCAGACACTTACTAGTGTGATGTATAAAAAGTTATAGAGATATAGTTTCTGGGCAATTAATCATTGTATTAGTCATGCTAGTGGATCATTAAAAAAGAGGCCAGTGACACTTTTGAATGCAAGAGACCCCTCACAAAACTCACTCACTGTTTATATGTGCTTGGAAGAGTGGGTGTTCCAAAGGGTGGCAATCAATTCTGATTGGTTATCAAGTAATAAGGGAATGAATATTATTATGAGAGGAGGACTTATTCTAATAAGGCTCTGGGGGACATGACTCTGATCACACTCAGTCTTGGTCAAAAAGACATCTCTACCCATGTCACCCCATTTAGGGTAATCTAGACAAAAGGGGGAATCCATTTTTACCCAGACTTGTCTGACTAAAATATAATGGACCAGAATCCATCAATTCCCCTAAACTGGTCTTCCTGATTGGGTGGGGTCTGAATAAGGTTGGGGAGAATGTTAGAGAATGAGGAAATAAGAAGAGAAAAAATCCTGGACCACGCTACTAGTAAATGGTTATTCATATAAGAGGGAAATAAGCATTTTTCTCACTAGCTATGCAAACCTAAGCAAGTCATTTAACCCATGTGTCAGTTTATCTGTGAAATGGGGATAATAATAACACCTCTCTTTCATGGTTGTGAGAATCAAATTGGATAAGGTTTGTAAAGCACTTTGCAAGCCTTAATGCACTATATAAAAGCTAGCTCTTCTGGGTGAGAAGACACCAGGATGTAGCTATTACCTTAGAGATCTAGCAGATGACAATATTAGTAATAATAAAAACAATTGGCATTATTATTAATATAGTTAGCAGAACTCAGTCCTCCGGACTCTAGGTCCAGGGCTCTGGCCATGTGCCACTAAGAACCCTCAAAACAGATTAGGCTTTGAGGTCAGCTGGGACATACTGATTTGTGGGTTGGGGAACACAAAGACGATGTCCCACGGAAGCAGGCTGTGGAATCTGTGACATTATTTTTGGTTAACATTTATATTATTGAAGGATAATAACATGATAAAAGAATAAAATGTAATAAGATGGGAGATCTCGATTAGCATAGGTTTTCCCTTAGATTTACTGGTATCTTAATGCCATCTTCATAACTTTCTACATGGTGCAGAACTATACTGAATATTTATGAACTGTTTTGACAGAAATTTGATGTTCTTTACTGCTCTGTCTCATTCCATGTATTTGCTGACTTATCTGAAGGGAAAAAATGCATAAAAGCAAGGGGCCTTTTACAGGGATACTTGTATAAATTAGTACGAGAAGAAAGAAAAGTTCCTGTATCAGGATGATGAGGTAGAATGAAAATTCCTGCCAATACACCTCCCTTCCCCCAAAGAAAATAATCCTCTGCTTACAAGTGTATGCCATCTCTCCCAAAAGAATTTGATGTACAATGCCTAGGGCTTATTTTACTTTTAAAAAAGAATGCATCTACTCCTTGTAAGGTCCAGTGAGGCCAAGTGATTTCTTACATATTCTCCTACAGGCATACACTGGGTTCAATGCCTGTTGCACATCTTGGAAGAATCAATTCCAAAAAGAACATTAGAGAATTAGTCTGTACCCTGAAGACAAGAGTCATAGAGTCATAGAGTCATAGAATTCAGAGCTAGAAAGGACCTTAAAGATGACTTAGTCTAAATCTCTAATTTTTGCAAAAGAGCCATGTAAAGTGACTGGTTCAAGGGGCACAGCCAGTTAGTGGTAGATAAAAGATTAATAACTCAAGCCTCTGGAGTTCTAGACCAGCACTCTTTTGACTGTACCATAGCTGTCATTTCATAGAACCTTTTAGGTCAGAAAAGTACCCTATGGGCTTTCTTGTTTCTTAGAAGGATAAAGTAAATGAGTAAATTGTGGGAGAAGATTGAGAGCATTTACTGTGGTTGTTTACTCATTTCAGTTGTGCCTGACTCTTTGTGACCCCATTTGGGGTTTTCTTGGGAAAGATATTCAAGTGGTCTTGCCATTTCCTTCTCTAGCTCATTTTACAGATGAAGAAACTGAGGCAAATAGGGTTAAGTAATTTGCCCAGGGTCACACAGCTAATAAGTTTCTGAGGCCAGATTTGAACTCAGGAAGATAAGTCCTCCTGATTCTCAAATTCCCAGCACTCTATCCACTGCACCCCCTAGATGGATGGGGACATTTAGGTCATGCCTATTTGTGACCACTGCTTCAGCTCAAGTGATCAAGTGACAATCAGTATTACTACCGAACTGATAAATCATCCAAATGTGAAAAGTGATCATCCCCACAGCACCATCACTTTGGCCTTATGGACCTTAATCCTTTCTCATCCACATATCTCAGGTCAAGTTGATGTCTGCCATATACAAGTTGCTAAAGATGAAGTTGATTTAAGAATGTCCTTGGCCGTTTTCGTTAGTCCTTGCAGTCTGTGACAGATGCTCTCTGTAATCTATCTGTTTTTCTTTTCTTGTAACCTTCAATCAAGGTAATTTTCCACCCCCGCCATATTACAGGAATGTATCTTGCCTAGTTCTAAAAATGCTTGTGATGTGTTGGGTCACATTTACACCCTTTGTCCCCTGGCAATGACACCTTTTTCAGGGAGAAAGGCGGGAAGAAAAAAACAGGAAATGCCCTTATTCTGAGTGGAAATTATGCCATAAGGATGTTCCTTTGGATAGGTATGTTTTAAAATTTTATTTTATAAGGTTCCTAGGATTTTGAAGTTTTGGAAAGATAAAGATAGGTCAGCTTTGGTGTATTTTTCACAGTGCTGGGGAGGAAAAGAATAGATACATTTGGATTTTACCTCATAGTAAAAAATGAGATGATGCCAAGAAATAAACATTAACAAATTTTAAAATAATTGCCATTAATCTGCCAACTCTAAACAACAGATATGTATCTACACACAGAGCTTCTCTGCTATTTTAGTGATGATGAGACCAGGTCACATCTTGTATATTATATTGGCACGATTCATCCATTATCTTCGAAAAGCACAAAGGTTATTGTCATTCTACATGTGGGTATTGACCAGGAAGCATGTTATGTGTGTCTGGACCACAGGCAGGGAACCTGTGGCTTTGAGGCCACATGTGGCCCTCTAGGTCCTCAAGTGCAGCCCTTTGACTGAAACAAACTTCATTGAACAAATCCCCTTAATAAAAGGATTTGTTCTGTAAAACTTGGACTCAGTCAAAAGGCCATACCCGAGAACCTAGAAGGCCACATGTGGCCTCGAGGCCACGGGTTCCCCACCCCTGAGACTCTGGACACTATCTAATTATCAGCATCAATACCCCTTCATCTTTGATCTCTTGCAGTCTGTAACTCAGGTAAGGAATTTTCACTAGTTACTGGGGTTTTAGGGGCTTTATATCCATGAACAGCTAGTGGCACAATAGAGTGCTGGGGCTGGAGTCAGGAAGGCCTGAGTTCAAATCCATCCTCAGACACTCACTAGCTATGGACCCTGGGCAAGTCATTTAGCCCTGTTTGCCTCAGTTGCCTTGTCTGTAAAAGGAGCTGGAGAAGGAAATGGAAAACCACTTCAGTATCTTTGCTAAGAAAATCCCAAATGGGGTCCCAAAGAATTGGACACCACTGAAAAAGCTGAATAACAACTGGGGCTATGGGGTAGTATTCTCCCTGCTTCAAATACTGTTCTATAGCCATGAAGAAATGAAAAGCAATTTTGTCTAGAATTTCATTTTCAAAGAAAAAGACAATGGAAAAGGAAACTTATGATAAAGACGAGCCCAATTTTCTCCATCTGCTTTCTGGGAGACAGAGTGACCTTATTTTGATTCCAATTACAGTAAAAGAACAGTGTTTATAAGATTAAAGTAACTTTGGTTCTGTTTTATGCATGAATATTGATTTTTAAATAACATTAATAATTTCTGCTTTTTTTTTGAAGGAACTACTTTATGATGGAAGAGTATCAATAGAGGTGGTTGGATGAGTCACAATGCTCAGGTCATACCACAGAGAGCATAACAAAGATTCACATTTGCTACTTAGCAACAAAGAACAAAGTAGAAAGAGGACCATTTTGCTCCATACTTCAGAAATCTCTCTATACAAGGGAACAGGAAAAGAAAAAGAGGGACATTTTCAAAAGTCTTAACAGAGATAGCTTCCCAGGTCACAGTATCATATCATCTGGCCATCTCCACATTTTCTATAAAACTTGCTTTCCTAGAACACTTATCACTTTAAAATAACAATTATAGTAGGAATAAACCCCCTTTAGAGAATGCGTTAAGGTTCGTAAATAATTTTGTATATATCATTTCATTTGAGCCTTCCAATGAGGAAAATGCTGCATTATTATCCCAATTTTACAAATGAGGAAAGTGAGGGACAGAAAAGCTAAGTGAGGTGCCCATGGTCATGGAGGTAGCAAGTGTCACTGGTGGAATGTAAACCTAGGTGTCCTTGACACCAAATCCAGCAGCCATACTGTGGACTCTGTTCCTTCACCTTCCCTTGAGTCATGGATACTCAATTCAAGTACGCTCACCATCCCTGAAACCTGTGCCAGAAGGACTATGTTTAGAGAAACTGTTAGTACAGTTTCAGATTTTCAGATTCCTTTAGGAAAGTGGCTTGGCACAGTAGATTTAGCATTAAGACTGAGAGTCAAGAAGAACTAGGTTAGAATTTTACCTCCAAAATGTACTAGCTGTGTGACTCTCCAGCATGTCATTTAACCTTTATGGATCTTAGCTTCTCTGTCTGCAAAATGATGGGGTCAGACTAAATGGCCTCTAAGCCATCCCAGCCCTGAATCTATAGCTCTATGAGCCTATTATGGATATATTATGAACAGAGCAGCCAATGACTCAGTGGATCCTGGAGTCAGGAAGACCTGAGTTCAAAACCAGCCTCAGACACTTACTAGCTGTGTGACCCATGGGAAGTCACTTAACTCTGCCTCAGTTTCCTCATCTGTAAAATGAGCTGTAAAATGAGGGAAACGGCAAACTACTCCAGCATCTTTGTCAGGAAATCTCCAAATGAGCTCACGAAGGGTCAGACATGACCGAAACGACTGAACCACAACAACAAATGAGCGGAGTACTGTTCTGGTGCTGGCAGAGTCACAAAATTTAGAGAAGACACGGCCTCTGCCTCCTTGTAATTTACAGATCTCTGTCGAGGATAGAGTGCCAGACAGAATCAGGAGTTTCTATAATGCCTGAAAGTGTAAGAATAACTCACATTTAAATAATGATGATAACAGCTAGAATTTGCATAGCACTTTAAAATTGCGAAAGTGCTTTACGAATAGGATCTCGTTTTACTGCCACAACAACCCTGGTAGGTAGGTGCTATTACTTTCCTCATTTGAGGCAGAGGTTAACTGACTTGCCCAGGATCACACAGCCAGCAAGTGTCTGAGGCTGGATTTAAACTTAGGTCTTCCTGTCTCCAGGAACATCAGAGGTTTGCAAAGTGCTTTCTTGACAAACCTGTGTGGCAGGGAGTTACTACAAGTATCAAATCTCACCTCTCAGAACTTTTCTTGCTAGGTGTCTATGGAGAAAAATCCATTAACCTCTCCTAGACTCACTTTTCTCACCCATATAATGGGGATAATAATACTTAAATTATTTACATACTTCACGAAGTCATTTTGAAGAAAGCACTTTGCAAATGTTTAAGAATGAGTGATAATTATGCAGTCAGACATTGCAGATGGCTGGCACTTAGTGCTAAATATTAATAGGAGGCCTGTGCCTCCTGATCCAATGAAGAAAAATAAAGGGCAGGAACAAAGCATTAGCTTTTTTTTAGGTTTAGTTTTCTAGGTGGTAAATGGCTTCTTCTTGGGCAACAAGAAACTCTAAATACACTGAGAAAATTAATTCACTTCACGTGAGTGAGCATCTTGGTCCTCGAGCATATTTTACTCTCTCAGTGGCTCACCAAAGGATAAGGACCTAAAATACTATTACTAGTATTTCATCTTGGCTGTTGAAACTGCCAAGTGTAGTGGTGTTTTGGGTCATTTTCTATGAAGCAAGTCAATACCTTGAGCACTCTCAAGGTGCCACTTTAAAGGAATAAGTTAAAACCACAGCTTTAATAATAGACTATAAGTTGCTCTTGGCATAGAGTACGGGCATGTAAATAGAATGGGTAAGGAGAGAAAAATAAGGCAAAAACCAGAAATCAGTACAGAGACTAAGAGGATTAGAGAAAGGTGGAGATTAACGTAGGAAGGCCAGATTGAAAGGACAGGCAAGGAGAGAAATAAGTGGGGAGGCAAAGATGTCAACATTCTCGGGAGGAGTGGAAATGTAAGATCAAATCAATCCATCAGAAATTTATTGAGCATAGATTATATTCACTTGTCTATAGCAGGTTCTGTGACGCATAAAACATAGTTCCTGTTCTCTAAGAACTTGTAATCTCCATGGGAAGAAAAGAAATAAATACTTTGAAAAGTTAACTAACAACATAAAGTGGTGGTGACACCCAAAGAATATGAACAAATAAGGAAGAATCGTAAGCTTTTGTAAACCATGTGAAAGAAATGCTCCAACTTATAATAATGAAAGAAATGAAAGGTAAGCAACCCTTTCACCCATCAAAGGAGCAACAATAGGAAAATACAATGTTTGAAGGACTGTAGAAAGACAGAAACATGATACATTTTTCATAGTGCGGTGAATTGATCCAATAATTCTGAAAAATATGGAATACTACTGTTCTGTAAAAAAGGATGAACAGGTTAATTTTAGAAAAACATGGAAAGACTTGTATGAAATAATGCAGAGCGAAATGAGCAGAAGCAAGAGAACATTGAATATGGTATTAGGAATATTGTTTGAAGAGTACCTGTGAATATCTAAGCTATTCTGAGTAATTTAACCATTCAAATTAACTATGAAGGACTTATGAAGGAAAATGCTATCTACCTCCAAAGAAAGAACCAATATACGAAAGTGTGCATTGTATAGTTCCACATACATACTTATAGCAAAGATTGGCTTTTTCTAATGCAGGGTTGAAAGAGAGACAACTCGGAACTCAAAATATAACTAAGAAATAAAATAAAATTTAAAAATTGTAAATTATCCATGAAGAAGTAAATCTTTTGACTAAGTGATCTCACTACTAGGTGTATATATTATGGAGGTCAAAAACCATAAAGGCCTCATACAAGTATTCATAGCAACATTTTTTAAGGTAGTAAAAAATCCCAGAGTGGGTTACCATTGATTGGTTGAATAAAGTGGGGCACATGAATGTAATGGAACATTATCACATTGAGAAAAAGATGAGAATGAATAACTTAGAAGAATATGTATAAACTGAAATAAAAAATCCAGAAGAATCATATACATACTGACTATAAAGAAGTAACTGAAAACAATGTTAAACAACAGCCAAACTGAATAACTAAAAAAAATTTTTTTGTCCTAGAGAAGAGCTGAAGAAATACATTTTCCTGCTTTCAACAGAGAGGTGGGTGACTGAAGTTACAAAATATTAGCTATGTTGTTGGATACAATTTTATTACTCTACTGTTTCTCTTTGTTACAAATTCAGTGTTTTTCTTTGTTACAAAGGAAGATTTGATGGATGAAAGATTTTGACTGGAAAATGTTGTCTAAAAGCAAAAAGCTTCAACACAATTTTTAAAAATATGAGACTATCAAAAGAAATATCATAAGGGAATATGTGATTCAATGTTAAAAATAAGAAGAACAAATGTTGGCATGTTACCTCATTGTTGTCATTATCATTAATGAAATTATTGACTGTTTCCAAAAAAACTTAAGGAGAACAGACAGTAAAATGGTCTGAGTTCAGAGGAGGGCTAAATTATTGTAGATAGTGGTTTGGGCAGGTGATACCCATGGTGGGAAGTGAGAAAAGTCAGTTGTTTTTCCTGAAACAGATCAAAAAAGCCTGAACACCAGGTGATGCAATCATCTCTTTAAGTGGACTGCAAACTTCCTGAGAGCAGGAAAAGTATCTTATATTTCTTCCAAATCCTTTGTGAGACCTAGCACAGCATTGAAACCATGATAGATACTAAATCAATCCTGGCAGATTGATTCATTGATTGAATTTTGGCACTCAGCAGCCAGCTCTCTACTAGTATGCATTAACCTTGTTTTTTGAAAAAATATTGAAGAGTAGAGTAAATAAATCATATACAGGATGTGTCCTATCTTGCTTGGCTCCTCAAGTCCATAGCTCAAAGTCAGTCACTTGGTACAGATCCAGGCAGATGTAAATGGGGCCCACAGAACCAACTTCCTGCTCCACAAATTTAGGCCCTGAATGTTTCTCTTCCCTCATTTGTTTCCATAGCTGACACACGTAAATTCACTTGCTTTTTTATAGCTTTTCTTATGGAAAAACACGTGAATCAATAAAATTCTACATCCTATCTTTTACCAAGGCATTTTACATTTCCAATCTAACTTGTGGTTTTCTCAAAATAAAGATTCTTAACATCTGACTTACTGATCTGCTTTACGGTGAATTCTCAGTAGAGGGATTCTATTTCTCTCAAGGTATGAGGGCCCTCAGAAAGAGAGGTGGCTGTACAAATGCATTTGGATATATGGCCATGAGCACCATTCCTATTGGATATACTATCCCAGTAGCCGTGGAGGATAGCTCCACTGTTCTTGTATGTCATCTAGGGCAATGGATCTAATGGTACCAAAAGGACCCATAGCATGGCTCCAGTTTTAAAAGTAAGAACAACAAACTCTTTGCCTGTATAGCCAGCACCATTGGTATTGATACTTTGTTGATTTCCTCAGAAAGGTGAATCTCTTCTTAACATTTTATATGCAGTTTTCAAAATCAGAGGCAAGGTGGTATTCTCAAAAGGGCAGTGACTTTGGAAACAGATGACTTGATGGCAAATCCTAATTCTGCTACTTTCCACCAGTTATCTCAGACAAATCACTTAACTTTTATAACTCAGTTTCTTTTTCTGTAAAATGAATGGGTTGGCCTAGATCAATGATGTCAAATTCAAATGGAATCACGTATAAGGATCCCTGAGGTCTGCATATTGATTTAGAAAACCACATGTTAACATTATCTATGTTCTATTGTATTTTTATTTATTTTTGCTAAATATTTCCCAATTACATTTTAATCAAGTTGTGCAGGGAATATTGCCTGTTTGACAGCCCTGGCTGAGATGACCTTTAAGGTCCCTTTAAGCTCAAATAATCTTGTTATCCTGTGATATTTCTAGTTTTAAATCTATGAGATGGTATGGGGATCAATCAACAAGCATATATTTTTAGAACCCAATACTGCAAGGCACTATCCTAGGCACTGAATATACAGAAACAATTGATCAAAGGATGTCTACTTGTAAGGGACTACGGAACTCTAAATTTAGCTAAGTTTAAAAAATGCTTGTCAAGCACCTAATGTGTGCGAGGCACTCATGTTTCTAGATGCTAAGGACCCAAAGATGAAAAACGAACACAGTTCTTACCCTCAAGGGACTTACAATCTAATAGGAAAGAGATAAGAGGGATAGAAATTTGGTAAAACATGATAGGGCAGAGGCAAGATCAAGACAAAGTACTCTTGAAAAAACTGAGGAGGGAGAGACTGATTTCAGATGGGGGGAGCCTACCACACCCATCAGTTTAGTTTTTTAAAAAGCAACACAAAGGGAAAATATACAGGGTTTAGAAAGAGGTTGGGGGTAGGGTAGGGGGAATGAAAACTTACCAAATGTAAAATTGGATTAAGAGTCAATCAAAATCCAACTGTGAATTTATCATTTCAATGAATTTCAATGAATGGTTTAAAATCTGTTTGAAATCTATTTGAAAATGAATATGTAATAATATAGACATATCTCCTTTTCAAAGCCAGTATTGTCAGATGTATTCTGTGCATTATAATTCATGAACAGAGTAGATGACTATTTGAAAAGTATTAAAATGAGCTGACTTTTCAATACAAGTGTCTTCACAATAAGTTTTTCTATTCTAGGCAATTCAGAAACGTAGACAATTGTGCTAGAAAAAATAATATGTATTGTAATATTCATTGTACAGTAGTAGTGTCATAAGTGGCAATTCTGGACATTACAAGAGACACAAGGATTATTTTCTGTGATTGCACAGAGAATACTTGGATTTCTTGTGAAGCTTTTGCATTGGAAATGAGATTCATCAGTCTGAACGGGGCAGGGTTAGAGCCCTTAGCAACATGCTCATTCTGTAGAAGGTCACTCAATAATAACTTCCTCTGCCCTCCAAGCTTATTAAGACTGACTGGCATATATTAATGAAAACACCTGATTCTCCAACCATAAAACCCAGACAAAGACTTTATTTTAATATTAAGGAAGGAACCCTTAATTAGCAGGGTTTCAAAAATGTCAGCTTCTTCTATTAGCTGTTCTGGTCCATCAAAGCCATAATCCCTACTGTCAAATTTCATCACATGATAGACAGTTTGCTAGCTGTCTTTTTTTTTTTTTTACTGATCATACTGACTGAAGCTTTTTTTTTATTTCGCCATCATATTTAACAACTTGGTATGCATTTGCCTACAATACTCCTGATTTTACCCCCTTTCAAAGAGCCTGCGCACGTCAGCTATAAAGAGGAAAAACCTGCCGAAACACAAGTATTACATGGGGCTACACATGCATTCTTAGGCATATAATTAAAGCCCACTGGAGGACCTTGGCTGGGTTATATTGATTCCCTTCTATGGTATGCAAATGGAGTGCTGTGAAAACTCTGACAAACAAAACAGGCTCGAGGATGAATTCCCAATTTTGACATGTGAGGAGGAGGGGAGGGGGTGTGGGAAATGGACAAATGCAGAGAATGCTTCCAGGACCTTTTAAGATAAACATTCATCACTATTAACCAACTGCACACCTGCCTGGCTGGAAGGAATTCATTAGAGCGGTCCTTACTTTGCATTGCCCTTCAGACAGAAGATAAAATGATTGCATCCAGCGGAAACAGAATAAATACATGGCTCTTAAAGGATTTATGTTTTAATTTGATTCAAAACGTTTATTGTCGATTAAACTCTTGTGTAAATGAAAACCTCCAACCTGTCCATACCAATAGGAATTCCATCCCACAGGAATTTAAGTGATTTGAGGCCAAATATAAGACTTCCCTGGGTTTAATCAGGCAAAGATTTAGCCTTACTATTATTATTATTTTTTTTGCTTAGTCTATCAAAGAAATTGAGAACCCTAAGGAGCACATTTTTAAAATTTACAAATCCATTCAGACAAATAAAGGGGCCGTCTGAGCAGCCAGGGGACCTTGTCTACTTGGATGTTTGTTGTTGTTTCACTCTGGAAGATGACTGATGACATCACAAGGGTAATGTCCTGACTTGCTCATGAAGTGGATTTAGAGGAGGTAGAGCTGTGCGAAGTCCTGAGCCTCACTCTCTCCTCCAGTCATAGAAGTCCAGCAAGACAAAAGTCAAGACAATTGGCCATGGCCCAGTATGCAGTGGGTGCCCTTGGCCTTTCTAAATTAAGGTCTTTCCCAGGTCTCAGTTTGTCTGAGGCAATACCCACTCAATTACCAGAGTTAAAAACCATACCCGCAAAGTTAGTAAGGACTAACTTTGATAGACTTGGCTCCTGTCATCAATGCAAGGTTCAAAGACAGCTCCAAAAGACTCATGATGGAAAAAGCTATGCACATCCAGAGAATTATGGAGTCTGAATGCAGATTGAAGCAAACTTTTTGCTCTCTCTCTCTTTTTCTTTTTCCTTCTTTTTTGGTTTCATTTCTCCTTTCTCATGATTCATTCCATTGGTTATAATTCTTCTTTACAACTGGACTATTATGTAAATAAGTTCAATGTGAAGGTATATGTAGAACCTACATTGGATTACATGCTGTCTTGGGTGGGGGGGGAAGGGAGAGGAGAGGGAGGGAAAATTTGGAACCCCAAAACTTGTGGAACTGATTATTGTGAACTAAAAATAAAAAATAAATTTATTAAAAAAAACCCACTCTCTTAAATGATGGCTAGATAGTTTAACTTGAGAGAGAGCGGCCCCACAGAACTTGTTCATATACTTAACATCATGGAAGCTTTGAAGAGCTCAGCAAATTGCATTCATTTATGTTTACTCCAGCAGCCAGGAGGGTCCTACCCTACCCTTTGCTGTCCCCCTCTGGTCCAATGAACAGATTTGTAAATTGTGAAGAAAATGTTCTCCCCATAAAAAAAAGATGTTTTCATCACTTAAGACCATCTTCTAGAGGCCTGATTCTCAAGGCTTCTTGTACTTTCACCCTTCTTTGGCATATCTTTTCCCTTTCTTCTGTTACAAATTAACAAAAGGGGTCATTCCATTGTCTTGTGCTGTCAGAAGTGTGGGAAGGGCTTTGATCTTCCCTATGCAGTTTGGGTTGTGACTGGGAATTAAATTGAATGTAAGCCTCTTAAGGGCAGAGAGTGATCTGTGGTTTGCTTTTGAATCATCAGCACCTAACACAGTGTCTTACACATTGTGAGATATGATATAGGGACTGGATCTATGATAATATCAGGCAAGAGAGAATTAGTCTGACATAGGGAGGAGGCAACAAAGATCAGTTTGGGTAACTTGGATTAAGTATAATCTAAACCATGTCATGTTTAGAAAATAAGATTTCATTGATAAGACGTAGCCCTTCCTAGTAAAGATGTGTATTATTTCTAAAATAGTTTCCTTGTTTTTTTAATCTTACTTATGTTTTTATCATAGTGTAATATCAGAATGTAGACAGCTCTTTGTGAAGAGTTTTCTCTGACACAGATTTGACAACTTTTCTGCATTTTACAGTCTCAGAAAAGTCTTTGGGGGCACTGAGAGGTTAAGTGATTTGCCTGGGATCATACCACCAGTAAGGATGAGAGGTCGAGCTTGAATTCAGGTCCTTTTGGTTTCAAGGTTGGAATTCTATCCATAGGCTCCTCTGTACATAAGAGACTAAATGAATACTTGTTAAATTTGTTCAAATTAAGTTGTTTAACTGAATTAAGGGGCAGCTAGGTGATAGAGTGGATAAAGTGCCAATCTTGGATTCAGGAAGACTCATCTTCCAGAGTTCAAATCCGGCCTCAGACATTTACTAGTTGCGTGACCCTGGGCAAGTCACTTCACCCTGTTTGCCTTAGTTTCCTCATCTGTAAAATAAGCTGGAGAAGGAAATGGCAAACCATTATAGTATCTCTGCCAAGAAAACCCCAAATTGGTTCAGGAAAAATCAGACTTGACTAAAAAGTGACTGAACAACAAAACTGAATTAAGACAATATTTCTCTGTTTCTGAGATATTCTTAAACCCTTCATGCTGGGAAATCCTTCCTCCTCCTCCTATTTACTGCCATCAATTTTGACAACTCCATCTTGTACCTTGACATCCTTCTATAAGCAAAGTGATCAAAAGACAGCACCATATTCTCCCATTTCAACTAACTAATGAGTCATTATGGCCTTAATGCAGCTTTCCTGCTTCCTTGGATGTAATATAAATGGTTGCAGGTATGTTTCCTGGTAACCTATTAGCTGAATTTACAGCCAGCTGCTTCATACTATCTAATAGCTCTAGGTGACTGTCAACAATTACCACTAAGTCCCCTTTTCTCAATTTAATTGAACCATTTAGAAATGAAATGTAGTATTTGGGATTGATGAGTTCCTGTCTTTTCTGCTGGGGACTTAAAGAACACTCAAATACCACAAGTTCAAAAAGGGAAGAGAAAGAGAACACATTCCTTCCACACTCAAAAAAAATCCAACAACATGAGAAATAATGATTATTTACTGTGGTACCTCTGATGTCATTTGAGGGACTTTTCTTCATGGAAGTGTATAGCAGGAATATGGTGCCAGGACACCAGAGTAAAGCAGATGTCATGGGTTCTGCCCCAATTCCATCACTGATTTGACTATATTTCCCTATCTAGGAAACCGGTGCTGAGATGGGACAAGTATACCTCACTGAACTTAACATCTTTGAGCAGACATTAATATTCTAGGTTGTGAGAAGCCTTAAATATGAGGCATTTTTGTATCATCTCCATGAATATATATGGACTGTTGTATGGGACCAAAGGAGAAACCCAATCCAAAATTTTGCAAATTTCCCTTCTCCCCACAACAGAGCAATTAAATTAATTAGAGAAGCAGGTCACAGGACTTTCCTAAGAGGACAATTGTGCTACAACAGCAATCAGACACACGCTATAAGAAGTACAAAAACCTACTGAAAAATATTTTGCTTTAGCTGTCTAGAGTGTCTTTTATTTTGGATTGAAAGGACTTCATTTGCATTATTCCTTAGGCACTGCAGCTTTATAAGATGATGTGCTGAGCTAGAGAACTGGTCAGGGATGCCATGATAGTTGATGGTATGTTAAATGAGGCAGGATGGGGAATAGACCATTCTGCAGACACCCTGAATCCCTGCCTTGTTCTGAGACTACCAGGACTCCTTTCTTGACCTTACAGAATGGCACTGATACAAAGAACTCATTCAACAGAAAAATTTAGGGATAACTCCCCAAAATAATCCAATAATGCAGAATATACGCAGACCTTATAAAGCCTGTGGAGATGAACAGGTAGCAAAGAAGGGAATCAAATTCTAAATGAGAACTTGTTACCAGAGTTCAAAGCTGGGGGAAGGTGCTGTTATTCAGAATCAAAGATTTTGACTGACAGGCTAGGCTGGAAAAGTTGAAGTGAAAGTGGTTGCATTCAACCAAGGAGAGGCCGTAGCACAAAAAGGTCTGGAGAATTACCTGGAAAATAGGAAAATCTTGGTCACTTTCTATCACCTATGACTGAATATATTGAATAATTCCTTCTCCCTTTTTTTTGTCCTTCTGTTTCCAGGCATATCAGGTGTGAGAGCTGCCTGTGGTGCCACTGGGAGGAGATGGACTAGATCAAGGCCTCTTAACCTTTTTTTGTGTTATGGACCCCTTGGGCAATCCGGTGAAGCCCATGGACTTGTTCTCAGAATAATATTTATAAGCGCAAAACTAAATGGAAGGAAATATTAAATTTTAGTTAGAAGTTAGTGAAAATAAAGATGTATTTGTTTTCCTGTCCAAATTTGCAGACTCCCTAAAATCTATTCATAGATCAGGGTCCATGGATCCTAGATTAAGAATCTCTAGATTTGATAATCTTATAAAACTCTCTAAGTTCCTCAGGAAACACAAGCAACTCCATTCATCTCCGTTTATGCAATTGGGAGGTGGAGATTTTAATGGCCCAGGGAAATAGGAACAGAAAGGGCTCACAGCCCATTTTACCTACAGAGGCTGAGGAAGTCAAGAAAAAGAATATTGTCGGCATTGTCGGAAACTGGCTTAAGCATTTGGTGAGAGCTTTGGATGGTGCACATTTGGGGTGATGAGCTATTTGTAGTTGGAAAGGTCAGTGTGTCTGTCACCTACAGGAATCAGAAATTGACACTCTTCCATGGGAGCGGGGTGCTATCCACTGATAGAAGAGGCTGTCCACTGGCAAGGTTAACACTATTATTTTGGTACATAATGTGCATAATTGATGCTTGTCTATTTGGACAGTTTAGGGTTACAAATAAATTTGCCAACAGCAGCTAAAGTCACATTGGAATCACTAGGAAGCAGGTTTGGGGGAAAATGAGGATGTTGGTTCAGAAAGAACCTGCTCTGATTCTTCTCCTTTGCAATTTAATATCGGCCGTAAGGGATGTTCCCCCATTGAATTGCAATCTCCTTTTTTTCAATTGCCTCGAAAATGCCATCCTTGTACTCACTGTTGGAAATGGAAACGATTTGCTCTAGGAACTTGTTAATTCATTTTTACTGACTGGGGAACTGAAGTGTAGGTGACTGGCTCACAATCATGCAGCTGAATCAGTGGTAGAACTGGGAATAAGGTGGCAGAGGAAGGAACAAGCATTTATTAAATGTCTCCTGTGTGACAGGCACCGTGCTAAGCGCTTTACAAATCTTATCTCATCTGATCCTCACAACAACCCTGTGAGGTGGGTGCTATTATTATCCCTACTTTACAGTTGAGAACCGAGGCCGGCAGAAGGTAAGTGACTTGCCTAGGGTCACACCACTGGTTAGTGACTGAGGCTGGATTTGAACTGGGAACAACAGTAACAAAAACCAAATCTCATCTATATAAGGTTTTTAAAGCTTGCAGATGATTTCAAATACATTAATAGACATATCATATTATATTAGATGTATTATACATCTATATATTAGCTGTAATATGCATATATCCTATTACATATATATAGTTTTATATTATATATGTCACAATATACGTAATACACATATTGTATATGCACACGTATGTGTATACATCTATCTAACATACATGTGAGGCAGATAGGTGGCAACAGGATTTGGAACCAGGGAGCGCTGAATTCAGGTCCTGCCTCTGACACCGCCTGGATGTGTGACTCTGGTCGAGTCACTCAGTCTCCATTTGCCTTAGTTTCCTCACCTGTGAAATGAGGATGGTAACAGCACTTACCTCCCAGGGTGGCTGTGAGGCAATTTGTAAAGCACTTTGCAAACCTTGAAGGCCTACGTCAATATTAGCGATTGTCGTTGCTATCTCTTTTGAGCTTCACATTAACCTTCTGAGGTCGGTATCATAGATCCTACTATCCCCACTTTACAGATGAGAAAAATGAGGTTCAGCAAGGTAAAGTAGCTACTAAGGATCAGAGCTGAGGTTTGAACTCTCCTGATTTTCAGACCCATTTTCCCAGGGGACGTCCATCATCCTTCCGCTGTCACTTTTGTCAGGCCCTTCAATGGTGTTGATACGAGACAGCAGTTTCACTTCACAGCCCCGACGAGTGCCCTACTTCCGTTTTCCCAGAACTCTGAGCTATTCCCATGTGAACTCCTTGGAAGATTTTTAATGTATCACAGTCACAATCCTATTGAAACCCTTCAAGTTGCGATAACATTCTGATGGAGAAATGGGAATTGGATGCTAAGCTTATCACCTGGCTTATTAGCATACTTGCATGAATGAGGATGGGGGCGAGGGGGGGCACTTGGGAACGCAGTTGGGATTAAACCATTAAGCAAGATAACTGTTGGTCCTGAAGATGTTCAGGTTGCAAGCTTCCAATTTTCACTCCTGCTTACACCAGCAGAAAAAAAGGATGTACAACTATTTTTTAATAAACAGAAAATGAGATATACGTTTAATCCAGAAGATAGAATTGAAGTAACAGTACCTTCTGTTAATTTGCTTTAGCTCAGTTCGACTCAATTCAGCCAACACTTAAGTGCTTACTAGACGGACTGATGAGGCCTCATGGCTGGTGGACAGAGAACTGGATTTGGAGCCAAGAAAATGTGGGTTTGAATCCTGTACTTTATTCACTTTTAGCTATGTGACTGTGGGCAATGCAATTCAACAAATAGTTATTAAATGGTAAGCAGAGTAATGAGAATACAAAGAAAAAGGAAAGACGCCGGCCTCTGACCTCAAGGAGCTTCCATTCCATCAAAGGAGAACAACTTATAGATGAAGAGAGAAATACAAAAGTAATTTCAGCGTTCAGGATAGAATGTTAGGAAACAAGTCACTAAACTTCTTTTGCCTCCAGCAGCTGTTTAGGACAGGGGTGGGGAACCTGCAGCCCGGAGGCCACATGTGGCCTTCTAGGTCCTGAAATTTGAGGACCTAGAGGGCCATTTGAGGATCTAGAGGTTACCCACCCCTAGGCTAGGACTTGGTATCTGAGAAGGGTTATAATCTGTTATAGAGGAAGGAGTTATCATACTGGAAGTTACCCAAGTTGACTAATCACCAAGCATCCTTTTATTCATGTATGCCAAGAGTCTGAGCTACAAAGATACATATGACACACACCCTAAGTCTTCCCACCCCCACTTTTGGCTCACAATCCACAAGGTGTGAAAAGATGCACATACCCATAACTCTGACACTGTGCAAGGTGCTCTGAGAGATAATTAGCATGCACATTAAAATAGGATACAAGACTAAATCAAAAAGACGGTCAGAGTGATTCAAGGACAGAGAACAGATTTCTTCCTATGAATATTAGGGAAGATTTGCTAGAAAAGGTGGTATCTGAACTTGTCCTTTAAAGAAAGGAAAGCTGTCCACAGAGCAGCAATGTGGGAAGAGTCCCTTTCAAGCACAGGGGATGCGTTTACCCCCAAGAAGCTTAGGGAAGGTTAAATAACAGTAGCTTCATAGTTTTGTGCTCCTCAAAGAAGGATGCCATAGAAATACAAAAACAAAATAGAAAAGGCATATTCTGGCTTTCTGAGTTATCTATATCCCTCTGGGAGACAGAGATGATGTCCCTAGCCTTAACTGTGTTTGTACAATTTCTAGTTCTATAAACACAGCTCTCCATCTCTCCAGAGTTTTGGTTTCTATACATGTAGCCCAGAATATTTGTATTGTGCTAGTGAACATTAAAAAAAAAATCTTCCCTTTACCAGCTGGCTGTACAATGTATTGGATGCATACCTACCCCTGTTGTGCAAACAAGTCTTTGCTAAATGGCACAATGCCCATAGATATATCTCAGCAAAACAAATTCAGTAGAGTTCATGTGCCAAATCAAGTGATTCAGAAACAGAATGGCAATGCAGAAGACGGAGAGGAAGGGAAGAAGCTTTTATTAATCCTCTACTATGTATGTGCTAGGTGCTAATGCTAAGTGCTTTTATAAATATTATCTCATTTAATCCTCACAACCACCCTGGGAGGTTCGGTCTATTATTATCCCCATCTTACAGATGAGGAAACTAAGGCAGACAGAGGTTAAGTGACTTGCCCAGGGTCACACAACTCACGCCTGAGGCTGGATTTGAACTCATCTTCTTGACTGTATTCACTGTGCCACCTACAACGGAATTAGACTTAATAGATCTGAGGTATGATCTTGGCCTTGCCATCAGTGAGCTGTGCTGCTATGGGCAAATTACTTTACCTCCCTTGGCCTTCGTTTTTTCTTCTTCTAGGGGATGGGGGGCTGGACTAGCTGACCTCTGTGGTTCCCCTTCCTGCTTTAACATCCTATGATTCTGTGAAAAAATGAGTGCTTGAGAAATGAGCCAGCGTATGAGACAATCTTCATCAGCTTCATTATCAATTAAATTGTTATCATTGTGGCAGACACACCTGGCAACATTCCAGGTCCTTAAAAACAGAATCAATGCACGATTTTTAGAAATGAGGGTCAAACTGACTCTAACCCTTCCAGTGCTGATAGAGGCCCCATATAAATCATTTGAGAGATAAATATTTATTCATCAACAGTTGGCTAGTCGGCAGCACAGTGTGGTCTGTACGCATTTTGTAAACAGATGGTTCGTATTTTCTGAACTTAAAGTAAGACTCCATACTAGAGATACTCAGGAGTATTAAAAAAATGCACTTCACATTGGAGTTACAAACTCCCAAATGAGAAAAGCCTACTCTTCACATGTCTCATTTACCGGCAGAGGACCTTTTGAAAGAAGCCACACACACCCTGTGTCTGCAGTGAGTGAACTGAAAGCCGCCCTCCAAAAAAAAGACTTACTCTGCTCACATTACCCATGTGGATGTTGGGAGAATGAATACAATTTCCATATTTCTTTGTGTCTGTAATGGTTTCCCATTATCCTGATAAGTAGGCAGCCATTTTGCTGTTATTGATATGGCTGTGGAAAAGAATTAGATTTTAACACTTACATAACAGAGATTAATTGATTGACTAGATTATTAATTAAATATTCCATTAAATTCTCCTTTATAAAAGGCCCAGGACTACAAATTCCTGAGGGAGCGTTTTTATGGACCCTTGAAATAAACAAGTAAATGGGTAACCAGACATTGCATCTTATCTTGCGAGGAGTCACTAAGGAAGCAGGTGCCATTAGGATGATGTCTTCACAACCCAGTTCTCTTAAAAGATTACTTCCCCCCATATCTGTACATGCAACTACAAGATCAAAGGAACTTTCCTAGGAATTACCAGCAAAATAAATCGGGGGGCTTGGTGGAAAAATCCTTCAGGAGCATGCATGAAGCACATAATACACAGATAAAGAATTGGGGTTTTCTTAGTTGGGAACTAAAATGGTTTACCTAAAACTTACAGCTACACTGTGTTTCAGAGATCTGTGGAAAAATAAAAACAGCAAGTGGCCTTTTAGGTAACCCATAATTAAAAGCAATTTTGAGCTGTCTTTTCAGGGAAACTACCCAGGGGAAGTATTTGCTACCTGTTTGACCTTCACGATTGTGAGTCCTTGGCAGTGTCAACGACCCTCTGAACTGAATTCAAAACTAATCTCTGACAGAAAAAGAGAAACAGAATTCATGCAAATCATATTAATTCCAACATTTCCCCAGTGAGCTGGGTATAAACTACAGCCTAATTAAATATTTTTTAACGATGTGAGTAATTTTTGCCAAGGGGCGGATTCAGGGGAAAATTTAATATGAGATCACAAAAGCTGTTCCCAGCGTTGATTCTGTAAATTAATGACTATCTGCCTTATGATAAAAACATGCTGCCAAGAATGAAAATGAAGTCGGCAAGGCTTGCTCTATTTGTCTAACAACCAAATATACAGAATGCAAAACTTTAAAGGCAGTGGAAAATTCCCATTGTATCTGTGTGATGTACTGAAGATAAAGATGCACCGTGCTGACAGGCCAATAACCAGGTTTTAGGTGCTGTTGGCAATATGGGGCTACCACTTTTTAAAGAGTTTCTGTCAAGGTCCAGTACCATCACAATTTTACCAGGTACTCAATTATTTGGTGCAAACATTTCCCATATAATGGTTCTATTGGATTCCTTCTCAGGCTAACAATGAAGTAGTTTTGTCTGCATTGAAATTAAGAGCAGGTCACCTGGGAAACTTGAATCGAACCCTCTGGAATTGTTTCTTTTGAAAACCACTGACCTCACAAGAGCAGCACAAGTGATGGGTGGTGAAGAGTAGGGTGGAGATGCTACCACTGAAGCAGTCCTCAACAGTTAGCTGCCAGGACAACCCTAGAATTAGAATTTTCATCTCCATCTCTAATTTGGATGATACAAGTGGTGGGCAGGGGTACCGGGGAGTCTGGCTTTCCATGTCTACTCAGGTATAATGCAAGAATGGTGCGTCCCACTCATGCTGAGAACTTCTCTTTTAGGAAGTATTTCGACAAAAAAAAGGCAACTTGGCAGACACAGAAGGGAAGCAAGCCATTATTCCTGAGTCAGAGCCAGGGAAAACTCTCCCATTTCCTGTTGCTTTGTCAAGCCAACCTGCTTCTAATGGCTCACAGTGTTAACACCCAGGAGTTGTGAGGCCATCCCTGGTGACAGATGACTAGGACCAGGCTGGCCTCCGGTCAGGGAGCAGCCTATGGCAAAGGCTTTTGCAGCTATACTTATTTAAATTTTTGTCAGTGCCCGGCAACGGAGATTGAATTTACAGTCTTTCAATTAGAAGGTCATCTGTGCTAACTAGTGTGCCATTGCCTCATTATAGTCATAAAATTACTGAGAAAAAGACTGGCATGAGTAATATGGAAAAACCAGTTTCAAAGGTGAAAAGGTACTGTTGTCTCAGGTTAAGGCAGAGGAGAAAGCAATCATCTGTTCTTTAGAAATAAATATTCCCATTGCCAGCAAAGCAAAGTCCCTGGAGAGCTGGGAGAGGAGGGGACACACAAAAAAAAACTGAAACAGGTAAGCAGATTCATTTCATTCCAACCCAACCAATGTTTATTAAGTGCTCACTGTGTACAAAGCAATGAGACCCATGATGAAGCTACAAAGACAAAAACAAAAATCATTGTCCATATGGAGCTTAGACAGAGTGTTCCAAAAGTATTAGTGCAGTTTTAAGCTAAACCTTAGAGTGTCTTCTACTGGTAGACTCTGAGTACATACATATGTACTTGTGTATGTGCGTATGCATATGTGTATATATACACACACATACAAGCACACATAATATGCATATATGTAGACATAGAGTGCACATGTCTGTTCAGTTCAGTCGTGTCTCAGTTGTGTCTGACTCTTCATGACCCCATTTGGGGTTTTCTAGGCAAAGCTACTGGAATTGTTTGCCATGTCCTTCTCCAGTTCATTTTACAGATGAGGAAACTGAGGCAAACAGAGTTAAGTCATTTGCCTAGGGTCACATAGCTAGTAAATGTCTATACACATCTGTACATGTACATACATGTCTATATATGTGCACATACGTGTGTAAGGCCACAGTAAATATATCCATAGTTTCCTCACATACTTGAAAAATATTTTTTTCCAAATCAAATATTGCTGAGAGACATATTCAATATGAAAATCTCAGCAAAAACATAACATTTGCATTTAGAGTCATACTACTTTAAGAATAAATAAATGTCTTAGTGATACCTTAAAAAAACCTGACATTGGTATAACCCTCCCAATGACTCACTCCTTTCTTCAGCACCAATAGAACCCTTCATTGTAACAAAAAGAGTTAAGAAAAAGAAGTGAACAGGTTGGCCATGTTGAATCCTGAATAACTTGTGTTGTGCCTATTGTCCACTGCCTCTCCTCAAGTGGTAGGAGGCTCACTTCACTAATTAGAAACACAATTCTTAAATTGCTGAGAATGATGATTCTGGACTCACCTCTAGTCTCTAGACTATAGACTCAGGATTGAACCTGGCTGTGAGCTAAGGATGGATGTCCTTAGCACTCCTGATTGTCCTGGTATCTGGCTGTCATTATGGCACTTAAAGGTTTCGTTTGTTTAAAAACAATTGAGAAGCAATTGTCATTAATTGAATCATTAGCTGCTATTTAATTAATTTTTCTGAACCCTGAGAATGTCTTCTAGATTTCTGGTGCTATGCTCAAAATTTGGAGCCATGGTGAACAGAAAGGTAAAAACAGACACGTGGAGCAGCTAGGTGTCATAGTAGATAGAGTACGGGGCTTAGAATCAAGAAGACTGATCTTCATGACTTCAGATCCATCTTCAGACACTCACTATCTATGACCCTGGGCAAGTCACTTAATCCTGTTGGCCTCAGTTCCTCATATGTAAAATGGGTTGGAGAAGGAACTGGCAAACGCCTCCAGTATCTTTGCCAAGAAAAACCCAAATGGAGTCAGGAAGGGTCAGACACAATTGAAATGATTCCACAACATTCTTGGGAGGTAGGATGTCATTCTCATTTTATGCATAAGTAAACTGAAGTACATGGAAGTGAGATGTCTTGCCTGGGTTCACAAAGTCAGGACTCAAAACCAAGTCTTCTGATATCCAAGACCATATGGCACTTTGTAAATATAAATCCATTCCAATGTTAGATAAATGAGGCTTATCTTAGAGTGGGCAGCATTTAAGTATAATGATGAGATTCCTATGGAATGTTGGGACAACACTGAATGTATCTGTTTGTGGAGAGTCCAAGAGCAAAATAAGGGATTCACTCTTTCAAACCCTTTGTCCTTTGGTATTTTTTGTATAAACCTACTTCAGTAATTTTCTTACTTGCCTGCTCAACCACCACTCACTGACAATGTTTTAAATAAATAAAGCATTACCTGATCCAGCCCACTGAAGCCTGGTTTGGGGAACATATCTTGTGGATGATCCCAGCAAACCAAGAGGAAGGGCATAAAACTCTATACACATTAGGTGCTCATGAAATAATTAGAATCCTAGGATCATAGATCTAGAGCTGCAAGAGACCTTAGAAATCATCTGGTCCAATCCTTTCATTTAACGAGATGAGTGTCATACAAGTGGTAAATGACAGGATTAGAAGCCAGGTCCCTGACACCAAATCTAGCACTCTCGCTACCATACATCAGATAGATCAGAGAATGAGCAAGTCATTGAGACCCTTCTCTTGAGTTATCCTTCATTAGGGGACCAACTCAGGAATACAATCTCTGTTCTTTTGTATTTTTATTTCCAGCATCCAGCACTAGGTGGCACATGAGGCAGCAGACGCATCAACGTGGATAGAGTGCTGGACCTGGAATGGGGGTGACCCTAAATTCAAATCTGGCCTCAGATACTTACTAGCTGTGTGACCCTGGGCAAGTCACTTAGCCTTGTTTGCCTTGGTTTCTTCTTCTGTAAAATGGGAATATAACACCAATAAAATGGTGCTAACCTATTTCCCAGGGTTGCTGTGAGGATTAAATGAAATAGTATTTGTAAAATCTTTGCAAACCTTAAAGCTCTATATAGATGCTATAATGATGATGATGAATCTAGCATAGAACCTGGAGCATAGCAGAGTGCTTACTAAATACCTGTCAATCAATTGATCTATCTACTCTCCCAAACACAGAGACAGACAAACCTGAAGTTTGCTCTAGTTAAGTGTTTAAGACAAGATTTTTAACTCAAGTTTAAATTCATTTTTATCTGAATTTCAAATCCATTTGAAGACCAGAGCTCAAATCCTGCCTCAGACATTTGCTATGTCACCTGTGGGAAAATTTCATATTCTCTGTTTCCTATCTTCTTTATATAGCCTTCTCTTTCTTTGACCCTGAGCAATTCACTTAGCCTATCTGTGCTTAGGGCAGTTTGGTGGTGCAGTGGACCTCTTCCTGGGTTCAAATCTGGCCTCAGACACTTACTCCTGTTATCCCGGGCAAGTCATTTAACCCTGTTTGCCTCAGTTTCCTCATCTGTAAAATAAGCTGGAGAAGGGAATGACAAACCACTCCAGTATTTTTGCCAAGAAAACCCCAAATGGGATCACGAAGAGTCAGACACGACCGAAAGGAGTGAACAACATTGTGCCTTAGTTTCCTCATCTGTAAAATTGAGGGCGCTGGATCTGATGGCTTCTAGGGTTCCTTCCAGCTCTGAAACTTAAGATCCTTTGATCCTAGGTTTGGTGGTGTTGGTTTATCATTGCATGACTTGTTACTATGGGCCCTTCTTTATTCTTTATCCCTTTCTCACTCTAGGGCTCAATACATTCCTTTTCACTCTCTCACTGAGCTTCCCCAGGCATTACCCATCTTTGTTTCTCTTCCAGGCACTGGTATTTTCAGTCTCTCTCTACATGGGGTGATATGTATGTACCTGGTGTTTGAAATGAATGGAAAAAGAAATGGAATAAGTTCTGTTCTCACTTCAATCATTGTAGCAGGAAAGTAAAATGGTTTCTCACTGGCAGAACTGGGTTACAGAATGCTACTTACTGAGAAGGTTTCGGGCCTTCCCCCACCCCCACCCCCAAAAAACAGGGGAATGGCAGCTATCAGATCCTATCCCATTTACTTTACATCCCAATACTTTATATCCAGCCTGGTCTATCCCTCCATCATCTGTCTATTCTTTCATCTATCCCCTAGAATGATGACTAATTCAGTGGCCTCAAGGAGTATGTATATAATCTTTGAGGAGAGAATGAATATGATACATGCATCAAAAGAATACCAAAGTACAAAGAATGCCACAGGACCAAAGATTTGGAGCTGGAAGGAACATTAAAGGCCAATGACTCTACTCCCCCCTCCCAATTTAGCAGATAAGGAAACTGAGGTACAAAAAGTTTGAGGGTCCTACCTAGGGTCATGCAACTAACAGTGTTTGAACAGGATTTGAACTTAAGTTTTTCTGACTCAAAGTCCAGTGCACTATCCCAGTGTTTCAGGAGATCACTTTCAGCTGGGAGGATAGTTGCTTCCCCCCCACCCCCACTCCTCCCCAGACTTTCTCACTGCTATTTGGCTTTCTTCCAGAATATCTTCCCATCTCTTTTTTCCCTGGGCCTAGAATGAGTTTGAGAACTAAAATAAAGGTAATTGACTCTACATCAGTCTTGATTTTGCTTTTTCCTCAAGGAGAAGGAAAAGGTCTTAGAGGTCTTTCTGGCCAACCCTTTCATTTTCCAGAAGATGAAACCAAAGCCTGGACAGGTCACATGTTAGTTGGTGGTTCAAATTTCCCAACTCTAATCCTTTATTCTTTCCTGTACACCATAAACTGAACAAGTTGCTTAAATGCCGAGTAAAGAGTAGTCTGGGGCTGCTGGCAGAGTCAGAGAGATGGTCCAAAAAATCCCACAGACTCCAAAGCAGAGATAATAAGCAATAATAAAGACTTCTCTCCCATCTCACTTCCTATCAGAGTGGGGGCACATCCTCTATCAACTGCTGCAGCAGGGGGAGGGAATTTCCTTTATTCTTGGGTCCAAGTGCAGAGGACTGGCAAGAGACTATGCTCATAGGAGGGGAAGATCAGAGGTGAAAAGGATGATTAATGTACACAGGGAACAGTGACAGATCACTTGTAACAATCACAGAATGACCCTCCAAAGCTCTGGAGCTCACCAGAGCCTCCTTCTAATTAAGGATAATCCAGAATTATCATCTTTAATTATTTTCAGAGGTTTCTGTGATTTTTTTCTCTAGGCTAGGGTGAGGGGATGTTTTTTTCCCCAGCAGCAAAGGCAGGTTCACAGTGGGGAAACAGAAAAGAAAAGATGTGATTCTGAGATCAAATTTTCTGTCACAGCTCCGGGTTCTTTCCTATAGAGATAGGCTGCTGATGTTCAAATGTATCTGTTCTGTTTTCTACTAAGTGCTAAGATGGTGTTGCTTTTGTTCACAAAACTCTTCCTCAGCTATCCAGTCCCCTTCTCCCCATTTCCAGCCTATGAAAATACAGGCTTCCAGCCCTTCGGTCAATACACTCTTATATGCAGTACCTACTTTCAGAAGGCAATGAGACTCATGTTGCTAAAAAGACCTTCTCACATCCCCCGATTATCTGTCTACTCCACTTGCTTCAAACAATTTGCTTCTTACCCTTTCTTGAGGAATTTTTATTTCTATTTATTATGAATTCAACAGATTCTCACCATTCAATTACCAAGCTACCAACTCTCTGGATTCAAATTAAACTCCATCCCTCCAGCTCTAGCTAGCCTTCCCTCATTATATGGGACATTAATGAACAACCCTGAAATATTCCCAGTACACCAGTAACCATTGGTAAGATTTTTTTTAAAAATTCCCATACACATCAAAAGTCATAGAGAGAAATAGCGTCTTGTGAAATATGTTGGTTTGAAATGGGAGAGGAGCTTCCATGTGGTTATCATATTGTGAAATTTTAAAGCATCAAATCAGATGCTGAAAGGCAGCAGAACTCATACATACCTTACAGCTTAACAAGACTGATTTTCCATTTCATGGTCTATTGTGATCATCATTATTAGGTGGCATGGATAAGGCACTTTTTTGAAGTGAAGCCGTATGGCCAACTGGTTGTTCTGCCATGTTGGGTTACACATGCTCCTGAGCCGATGATTAGTAACATAGGTTTTACAGCCCACTTTAGCTAGAACGGAAGCTACAAAAACTTCAGGTTAATGCTTAGTTTCTTCACCTATGATATGAAGAAGTTGGACTCACTGGCCTGTGAAGAACCTTAAAACTCTTTCAATGACCTTGTGAAGTTGTGTGATCTTGGGCAAGTAACTTAACCTATTTAGGCCATGGTTTCCTCATTTGTTAAATTAGTTCCTGGTATCCCTCTAGCTCTTAATTTTTGATCTAAGGATCCAATGTAGACTCTCTAATTCAGGGGTTCTTAACCTGGGGTTTATGACCTTGGATAGGAAAAGGGGTACATCTTTATGTTCATTAACATTGTTCTCCTTTGTATTCCTATATTTTATGCATTAAAAAATCATTCCGAGAAGGTGTCCATAGGCTTTACCAGGATGCCACAGGGGGACTGTGATACATACATACACACACATGTGCACATGCACACACACACACAAAGTTAAGAATCTCTGTTCTAAACAAACTGGGATACAACCTTGAGAAGGGATGATGGTAGAGGGATGGAAACAAAGGGAATATAATTTGGGGCAAGCTGAAGGCAAACATTAATCAGGTCTGATTCATACACCTTTGCAAAAAGCTTTCCAGCCTGGACTTCAATGCCTTGATCTTCACCAATGCAGAATTAAAAGGCATGCAAATGTGGGCCAATGTAGGCTGCTGCTACATTGAGAATGCTGAATGCATCCCCAAACCATGCCACACTCCTGGGCACCAGGAAAGATGTTGACAAATTGGAGCAAATTTAGAGAAGAGAGGCAAAAGCAATTAAGGATTAGGAAGGTTTAATTTATGAGGATAGACCATAAGGCTAAATAAAGGTAATTTGGTCAGATGACAACTAAGAAGGGGAGTAGGAGATCTGTCTGTGCGTACAAAGAAGGATGATCTAAGGCTGTTGCTTCTCTACTCGGCCTTGTCTTACACAAGAGCTGGAATTTACCCAAATCTACAACAAGTCAGTGCCAAGCCAGGCGATAAAAAAAATACCTCTTTTTCATAAGACAGGCTATTGAACTTAATTAGCCGGCATAAGGAATGCCTTTTGTGCTTACCCAAATTCTCTCAATTGGGCCTTCAAAGGTAGGATTTTATCCTTTTATTTATTAGATTTCTATAGTGTCTTTCCTCCAAGGCGTAAGCAATGGGGTTATCATTATGTTCCTCATTTGTTCATTTTCAGCACTGAAAGGTTCTTAGAATGGAAAAATTGGATGCCATCATGGGGACATGTTTGACAGGTGGAGAAGATGGGCTAGTCACGTGGCAAAAGCAAAAGACGATCGATGGACAGCCCAAATGCTCTATAGGTGTCCTTGAGATGAGACTAGAAAACAAGGCAGGCATCTATTACGTTGGCTAGACCTACTAGAGAAAAACCAATGAGAAGACATGGCCAAGAATTTGCTCATGGTGGGGCAACCATGGATGGATTTTTATGTACTTCCTTGGAGGGAATACCCAATTAAATGAGATCACAGATTATTTGTACATTTGAGTAACATTGAAGAAGTAGAGAGGTACGAAGTGGCATAGTCATTGGTACTTACTTAAAAATGATGTAGTCTATTTATGGGAGTGTTTTGCATAATGATACATGTGTGGCCTATGTTGAATTGCTTGCCTTCTTAGGGAGAGTGAGTGGGGAGGGAAGAGGGGAGAGAATTTGGAATTCAAAGTTTTAAAAGAAGATGCTCAAAAAAAGTTGTTTTTGCATGCAACTGGGAAATAAGATATACAGGCAATGGGGCATAGAAATCTATCTTGCCCTACAAGAATGTAAGGGGAAAAGGGATGGGGAGAGGGGAGTGGGGTGACAGAAGGGAGGGGTGACTGGGGAACAGGGCAATCAGAATATATGCCATCTTGGAGTGGCGGGAGGGTAGAAATGGGGAGAAAATTTGTAACTCAAAATCTTGTGGAAATCAATGCTGAAAACTAAAAAAAAAAATTAAATAATGAAGTATGGAATAAAAAAAAAAGATGTAGTCTGGGGCAGCTAGGTGGCACAGTGAGTAGAGCATTGGCCCTGGAGTCAGGAGGACCTGAGTTCAAATCCTGCCTCAGACACTTGACCCACTTATTAGCTATGTAACCTTAGGCAAGTGACTTAACCCCCATTGCCCTGCCTTTCCCCCTCCAAAAAAATGATGCGGTCTACCATGAGTGGAAGTTGAATTCCCTACTTGGAAAAATATACACAAACAGTCTTTTATGTTTTTGCAGTTTTCCTACCACACTGTAGTCAACTTTCTTAGCAATTTATGGCCATTACAGAAGGTGTAAAACAAAGAACATAGCCTTCTTTCTATTCTTCGGTCTGCATGCTCTGTGCTGGGCTTCCATTTTCTGTCTGTTCTTCAAACCTTCCCCCCCTCCCTAAAATCTCATTCCCCAGGGCTTCTTCCCATATCATCAACACAGATTCTCTCTAAGGGGTCCCACTGTATCCAGGAAGGACCTAACTATAGAAAGGCTTGAGAGAGAAGAGACGAGATTAAGGGAAAAGAGAAAATTATTGGATCACTTTAAAAATTGTTGTATCACTGGGCTGCTAGGTGGTACAATGTCAGGCCCGGCCAGGAATGCCAGGCCTGGACTCAGGAAGACTCATCTTCCTGAGTTCAAATCTTGCCTATGACACTTACCACTTGTGTGACCCTGGAGAAGTCGCTTAACCGTATTTGCCTCAGTTTCCTCATCTGTAAAATGAGCTGGATAAGGAAATGGCAAACCACTCCAGTATCTCTGCCAAGAAAACCCCAAATGGGGTCCTGAAGATTTGGACACAACAACTAACAAAATTGAACAGCAACAAAACTGGAGAACTGGAGAGTGTTTTGTGTTTACTAAGTAATGAAATTCATTTTCCTGTCTGGTTCCCAAACTGGTCATTGTAAGAGTCAGGAAGAAACTCAAAGGTTAGCTAATCTAACCCTTACCCACTGAAAAGAATCCTGGCTTTAACACAACAGCAAATGTCTTCCAGCTTTTGTTTAACAACCTCAAGCAAGAAGAAACTCCTTACTTCGAAAGGCTGCATGGTTTCAAACAGCTTTAATAGCTGGGAATTGTGTTTCTTTCTATACAAATGAAATCTAATTGTGCCCCTAGGTCCCTCCCTCTGGCTGAATGGCTCCTCCTAGAATCAGAGGTGGGGAACATGTGGCCTTCTAGGTCCTCGGGTGTAGCCTTTTGACTGAGTCCAGGTTTTACAGAACAAATCCTATTATTAAGGGGATTTGTTCTGTGAAGTTTGGATTAGGTCAAAGGGCCACACTTGAGGACCTAGAGGGCCACACATGGCCTTGAGGTGGCAGGTTCCCCACCCCTGTGACCTAGATCCTTCTTTTAAGAAGGGAGCCCAAGCTAGCCATCTCTTCATTTCTCACCAGGTTGTGGCTCTGGACCTCTCCCTCGCAGGGCACCTTTCCACCTCACCCCCAGCTTCATTTTACATGTAGTCTTCCCTAGTAGAATATATGCTACTTGAGGGCAGGGACTGTCTTTCTTTGTGCTTTTATTTGCATTGCTAGTGCTTAGCACCATGCCTGGCACACAGCAAACTTCAATAAATCCTTATTGACTAACTGATTGATTACTTCCTCCCTATCAGTCCTAGTTCTTGTTGTTCACCCTTTGTTCTGCATAGGACCCATGACATCAGGAGGGTGATTGTCTTGACTTGCAAGTGAATTGGATTTAAGTGAGGCACAGCTATGCAAAGTCATCAGCCTCTCCCCACCAGAGTCATCAGCTACAACACATCAGGAGGACTGGCAATTCTACCCTTTAAGGCTAAGTAGAATAGATCAAATCTCTCTTACACAGGATAACCTTTTCACATTCAAATATAGCTTCATGCCTGCCCTCCTGCCCCACCCCCTAGCCTTCTTTTCTTTAAACTAAATATTCCCAGATCCTTCAATGGATACTTCAGTTTTGAGTCTCTTCACCATTCTGGCTATCTTCCTTTGGACATTCTCCAGTTTGTCAGTGACTCTCCTAAAATGTGGGCACTTCCCAAAGAGAAATTCCAAAAGTTTTCAACAAGAGAATTGATGACTTTGAAGGAAACCACTCATTTGCCCTCTCTCTCTCTCTCTCTCTCTCTCTCTCTCTCTCTCTCTCTCTCTCTCTCTCTCTCTCTCCCCTCTTTCTATCTTTACTCTCTCTCCCCTTATCTTTCATTCTCTCTTTTTCATTCTCTATTCTTTCTCTCTCAAACTGCAAATCATATTCAAACTCTAAAATGATGGAAGAACCAAAAAAACTAGGAAAGTGACAAATCTCTGCTATAGGTTAAAGTGTAGGACTTAAGGGTGAGGTGGAAAGACTTGATTTTTTATTTTTAGGATCAAACTTTGTACCGTATAGGTGACTGTGAGGTTAGCCACTATCTTGGCCAAAACTTCAGAGCTTTTTGATCTTGTGAAACAACAATGTACTAGAGGATAAAATGATTAAAAATTCATTGCAAATAAGGATTAGCCCATACATTTTAAAGGCCAGTATGCCATGCATAACATCAGGGTGCAGGGTGAAATTTCTAGCACTAATGAGATTGCTATTCGAGAGAGGAAGCAGTATTTCTGTTTTGAAGGCAGCAAAATAACCAGCAACTTTGACTTAATTCAATTAAAAGAATGATTTCTAATGCTTATGTTTGCTATAGGGAAATAAGAAAGGATAAAAAGGCAGCAAAACAGATATCACTCTGAATATGTTTCTTAAAAAGACAGCAAGTGGTCTTCCCAAAGAAGCCCTTTAGAATTCCACGCTTCAGTGAGAGTGCTGCTTCAATTTCTGATTTGTTGGAGTGAAAATAAAATAGAGATGAAGAAAACCCTCCATACGGTAGAGAGGCTCCATGGCATAGCTGATGGAGGGTCTGGACTCAAGCTTTATCACTGATCTCTACTAGCTTTGTGACTGTGACTGTGTCACTTACAATTTCAGTGACTCAGGCAACTCTGTAAGATTCTAAGTTGACAGTTAATTAAAATCTGACTCTGGAGGAGATCCCTTCACCAATAATAGGTCCTTGAAGAAAATGCCATAGAATATGATACCATGCTATATTAAATATAGTTTTATGTGCTTGGTTGCTATCAGTCTTCAATCGATTAGCTTAAGCAATAGCTGTATGTAAGATTTATCTTAGATTAAACATGGTATTTGTGGTTCATAGCTAAAAAAAAGGTGGGCACCAGGCCATTTATCAAGAATATAGCACTCTATCACTTCTATGGGAAAATAAGCCTGAATAACATCATTTCAATTTAGAATTTTTTTTGTAGGAACATGGTATGTACTTTTCGTGTGAGCAATCACAACACAGGACATACCAGCATGGCTATTTCTTGTCCTAATGATATCAGCATTTGTTAGCTTAATGAACTTAATGAATACTAATCATATCCACACTATCTACCCAAGTAATGGATGTTCCAAGTTGCAGTTCTTCCTTCAGGCTGTTGCTGCTTTGCATGGTCTACCTCCTCATGCATGGAAAGCTCTCCCTCCTTGTCCCTGCCTTTCAGAATCACTAGTATCCTTCAAAGCTAGGTTTGTGTCATCTTCTGTTTGGACATTTTCCTGACTCCTCTTGCTGCCGGTATCTTCTTAGCTCCCCTCCCCTCCCCGAAGCAGATTATGTTGTGTGTGTACATATTCTTCCTTATCCCCCTTATCCTTATCCCCCTTATCCTTATCCCCTTCCTTCCTTGTCCCCCATAAAATGGAAGCTCCTTGAGGGCACGGACCACTGGGTTTTTGTCTTTGTTTCCCCAGAACCTAGCACAGTGCTTGGAAAGTAAGAGGTACTTAATACATGTAGGCCTGCTTGTTGGTTGAGATAGAGGGTCCTTCCATGTAGCAACATGGTTTGTAAAAGTTAGAACATACAGGAGGCTGTAGTCACGTTGCTCAGCGGGCAGGTAGGTGTTCTCTATTTAGTTTGATGAAAAATCACTATTGGAATGGTTCTTCTGTTGAGTGTAAAGATGCAGCCTGAATTAAACCATTTGACTTTAAAAGCTGGGTTATTTGGTGGTATTTTTGAGGATGGCACTGAGTCAATGTATATGCACAGCCATGCTGTTTTAATAAGGAACAGACCAATGGGCATGGGCATGGAGACAGATGGGTCTCACAAAAACAGTTCACCAGCCCACTTATTTTGAACCAGTCTGTTCAACTCTAGGAAATGGCTAATTAGGAGCTAATCAAGACTGCTGAGAAAGTTAGTAAGCAGTCACCCCTGTACTTGTGTGTGTCTTGTGATTGGCTGGTGGCTAAAGCAATTGTTGACTGACAGCAATCAGTTGTCAACTGGCCACATGTAATAATTTTTAAAAATGGCATAAGCCACTTAGAACCAGAAAGTTATTGACTGCTAATATCGACATCGATTTCCCTTCAATAGATCTTGTTGTTTGTCCTTTGTTTTCAAAGAGGACAAATGACATCACAGGATGATGCTTTGACTCATGGGTGAGTTGGATTTAAGAGACAGTTGCAGAAAGTTGTCTTACAGAGTCATCAAAGTCTAGTGACAGGACAAAAGTCAGGATGAGTGGTGATGGCCTGGGATACAGTGGATGATCTTGGTATCTTCTATGTCTGAGCAAGCTCTATGTGCTCCCCAGTGCCTGCTTCAGCCACCTTCATGGCCTTTGGAACAACTTGTTCTTATCCATCCATTCCACCTGGAGAAGTCTTCACATGCTTGGGGTAAACACCACCCCCCTCCCCTTGCAACTCAGTATGGGTTTGTCACCACCAGCTACCCTCAACCTGGTTTAGCCTGTCTGCTGAGATGGCTTACTGGGGTGTGGCCGCTGCACAAGCTACAGCTTCCTGGAGCCACAGGTGCACACCATACATTTCACTAAATCTAGGAAGGACGTGAAGAAGGATTCTTTCTCTTCTGAGAAATTCTGGAGAATGTGTA
>NC_050580.1:201302016-201312866 GCF_011100635.1 Trichosurus vulpecula
TTTTCCTATTTGTGAAAGGAGGACAATAATATCTGCCCTAAATGATTGCTGAAAATATTTAATGTTTGGTGTAAAAACACTTTTCAAGATATTGTATTTAATACTAAAGGCATATTGGACTCTTACCAAAACACAGGGGCTCATCTGATGACCATTCAGGGGTGGACTAATTTTAGTCAAGATGCCCCTGAATGTAAGCTCTAATGGTCCTAAATTCAGAAGGAGTGGGATTGTGGGATAGACCTCTGCATTAAGAAACTGGAGTTTAGAATGTAGTATTCGTAATCTCTGAATCTGCTGAGGCAATCTCCAGAACAAACTCATTTCCAGGACCTCTTTAGGGAAAACCACATGTATATCTTTGGAGATCCCTCCAGCAGAATTAGTTACTGGTTTTTTTTTAAACCAAATGGCAAAATGTTACAATTTCTTTCTCACACTTAACAAGACCATAGTGGTAATAATTAATAAAATAGAAAGACACTAAGGTTGCCAAGTTTTAATTGTAGCGCTGAGGGTCACATTTTCAATTTTAATGGCACTTTGGCTGCCCTATTTCCTTCATGTTTAGCCTAATCTCTTTCAGGTGCTGGCCAAATCAATTAGTTGCACATTTTTTTCTTCCATCTTTTCTTTGTTAATTTTTATGGAGTCTTGTTATAACATTGTTTGCTACAGATAGGACTTAGGTAATCTTGTACACATCTTGTTTGTACATAGTTATCAGCATGCTTTTTCCACCCTTAGATTGTAAGCTTCTTAAAAAAAAAAACAACTTTTTTTTGGTCTTTCTTTGTATCCCCAGCACTTAGTCTGGTGTCTGCAATGTAGTAGGCCCTTAACTAATTAAAACTTCTTGACTGTCTATATTTCCCATCTCAAGGATACCAGCATCAGGACCTCATTAGAGGATCAGAAATCTAGAGTTGGAAGGTACTAAAAACCCATCTAGTCGAACCTTATCATGGAAACATTGACTTAGCACTAAAAGTCACTTTAAAGCTCACCGTCACTTTACAGATGAGGAAAGTGAGACCCAAAGAAGATAAGTGACTTGGCCAAGCTCACACAAGTGGTAAGTAGCAAAGCTGGGTCCCCTCTTTCCCATTCCAGTGTTTTCCCCACTGCAGCACATTATGAGGTTGTTTTGTTTCAATGTTGGTCCCTCAAAAAGCCTTCTCAATGTTGACATTCATGATAGATTGCAACAGAAAGGACTTAGGTGAAGGGCTGAGTAGAACAAAACCAAGGTTAAATGGTGCGGGGTCTTTTCTAAGTCAAATAATTTTAAAGAATTCATCAAATCTTACTTCTTGAGAGTTGTTGGAGTGGTGAAAAATAATACTAGAAGTCATTGTATTCCCTGCTAGAGATTTAGGACAGTTATATTACTTTAAAATATATCTGTGTTCATGGCTGTCAGAAGAAATCCTAGCAAAATCCACACATTTGCCATATCCATTACCACTGTAAAGAATTGCTTTGACATGCTTGATCTATCTGTTATACAGCTTCTACTTCCTCATTTGAGTCTAGACTGTTCTTGGGTTGAAATGCGTCCACCCGGTAAAAAGGGACAAGGATGTAACACCTCCTACTTACAAAGTTTTCTCTCCAACTTGGCCATGAAACCAGAGATGTTTATGATTTGGAAAGAACAAGTGGTGGGCTCATAGCCTACGTCTCTTGTCAGTCAACAGATCTGAAATGTGTTTCTTGATCCAGTCTTTATAGCTGAATGAACATAGAAAAGAATCTTCCCATAAATACATTATAGGAAAGAAGGCTCTTTTGCCCTTAAGCTCAGCTATTTGCATTTTTGTGTGGGGAAATGAAAGACATCCATGCCTTTCTTGTGGACAGTCTATCCTTAAAATTCTCTGATAGTACAAATAAAGTAGTACTCCTAAAGACATAGATGAAAGCCTTCTTCCCCATTTAACACTTTAAATGGCACTTCCTTGGAACTGGCCTCTATTTTCAGCAGGGGGAATAGCTGATCGATCCATCAATGAGAATTTATTAAAGATCGGCTTTGTGCCAGGCACTGTGCTTGGTCCTGGGGATGCAAAGATAGAAATGAAAAAGGCTACTGATTCTGAAGCACTCTCACTTCCATCTTAACAAGAGTGGAAAAAGTAATAAAGGACCTTCAAACCAAAAGACATACGTTCTATTATTTGGGGGAGAAGGAATTTAACTACTTTGCATAAATGTGTACTTATTATATTTATCTATGTATTTGTTATCTATTTATTTAAACTATTTATAATATTTATCTATCTTACCTCTACTTATATGCAAAATGTTTGTGAATGACAAATGGCCCCTTCTTGAATCCCCATCATCTAGCACAATGCCAGGCACATAGTAGGCAATTAATAACTACTTGTCGATTGATTAATTAACAGCATAGCACATGCTGCTTTGGAGGTAATATAGAAGGGCCATGTATCAAGACTGTCAAGTCTTGCACAAACTCTATATTCCTCAATTCTTTTTTTTTTCATTTTCATGCTTTGCAGTCCCTCTCATTTTAAAATAAAACTTCGATAATGACACAATCAGCCCGTTGTGGTGAGTTTCATAATAACGAGATAGATAGAACCGTAGCTAGTCATGAGTGTAAAAGCTGAAAAGAAAAACAGCAAACAAAAAAGGTAAGTCATTTGTTGTAAGAACCTACAAATAAATTAAACCTTGCCTAAGATGTATTGATTTTATGTGGCCTCGCCTGTAGAATAATGTCAAGTGTTCCTGACAATCCATTACATTCAATAGGCAAAATCTACTTATAATTTTTTTCTGTTTCCTGAGTGATGTATAATCTATTTTTTGTCTTGGAGGAAACAACAGTGCATTATAAACCCCCACACTTCTTAAAAGTGGGTAGGAAATCTTGTACTTTATAAATGTTAGTTTCTCTTGATCTCACAGTATATTGTGTGAAATTAGTATATAAATAATGTTATATAAACGATATGATGGATCTAACATACCAGTGCTTCCAACCTGAGAGGAGCTGACTGCAGAAAATGGTACTGGACACAAGGTCATTCATTATTAACAGGTGGCTTGAAGTGGTGTGTGAGATTAATGGGAATCAAGGAAGAACATGCCAAAATCAGCTACGTGATTTTTACTCCTTTTCAATTAAAAAAGTTTCACTTTAAGCCCATTATGTCATTAGGAAATTTCTTTTCATGGTTCATACTAAAAGTGATTTCAAAGGAGGCTGTTATATGGAATCACTGCAAAATTGAGGTGCTTTTTTCAAGTCTATAATCAAAATAATTATTTTATCATGGGAAATAAAAAATTTTTAAAAGTCTCTCCGCCTATGCTTTAGAATGCTCCCAGAAAACAAGGACAGAGCATTCCTGACTATGCAACACAATTCTCTGTAAATATACAACTACTACAATTTCAGCTTATTTTTTCCAAAGTTCCACTGAGACTCCTATTCATGATCCTTCCTCATGAGGATAATTTGGTGTCAGGAAAGAAATGAAGACTCTAGACTTGGTCATTATTCAGTGCCAAGGAGGATTTTTAGTTTGAATTTTTAATCTTTGTGGTTGGATTTGAAGTTAGCAAGTTAGGGGTCACCAGAAGCTGACAGTGAGTTTTTGATTTTTCGAACTGCTGCTCTGAGGACTTGTCTCAAAGAGGTTCTGAAAGATTTTGCAACTTGCATCAGATAATATGTCTTGGATTATGAACTGTACTATATTTTCCTGCCCTAGTTAGAACTCCCAGGAGGCTCCCAGTGGATTAAAAGCAGTAATTCTAGAGTTGGAGAAATTGACTTAAAATCCCACCTGTGCGATCTGTGTGATCTTAGGCAAGTCACTTAACCTTCTTGGTCTTCCATTTCCCCATCTGTGAAATGGGAGGAGGGGTAGACTAAATGTACTTGAGATTCCTCTCAGCTCTCCATCTCTGATCTGAGAGTGGTGCTGCCACTTCCTAGAAGTAAGTTAGGTAACTACAACCCTTTTAGAACATTGTGGTGCCATTAAATTGTTGCCTTAGGGACCTAAAAATAAAGGTGTTAATGTTCAAAGTGGGTGATAACTTGAGTACAGGAGTTCTGAGCTCAATTAGATCAATCTAGCTAAGACTAGGAAAAGTTGAAGCAATTCCCAAAATAGCACAAAGCGAAACTAAAAGGCAGCATGGCACGGGGGAAAATCTGTTGGCCTCGAAGTCAGGAATATCTGGGTTCTACTCCTGCCCCTGACACATAAGAACTGTGTAACCACAGGGGCAAGTCACAGTTTCTCAGTGAAGGCAGTCTTTTTGGAAAGCAATCAAGTTCAAGTGACTTGTACAGGGTCACACAACTAGTAAGTGTCTGAGACTGGATTTGAACTCAGGTCCTCCTGACTCCACAACTGATGTTCTATGCACTGTGTCACGTAGCTGCTCCCTCACCCTTCTCCCCAGGCAACTTTCTAAGACTGTAAGTTACAAATGTGTGGTCTACTGTCATCAGTGGAGAGAGTTTTCACATCAGGAGTTTCCAATATCATTAAAAGCACCAAAAAACAAAACAAAACAAAGAAAAAAAGCTAAAGGAAGACCTTAGCCCAAAGGAGCCAACCTGGTGAAGTCTTAATGCAAGTTTCCATGTAGTCTTAACTTAATGCAAGTGAGTTTAAAAAAAAAAGTTGGAAAAGGTCATAAGATTTCAAGATCCTCTCTATCAGATTTAACTTGCTTTCAAAAAGGAGAATAGTCCCATTTTTAAGGGGTGAGGAGGACATTGTGATACCATTTCACTGTGATATCATCAGAAGAGTTGGGACCAATAACAAGGAATGTGATCATGTGATACTGATTTGATGATGCTCCTCTGACAAGGATAGAATTGACTTCACTAATTAAGGCTGTGCTTGATTGTTAAAATGCAAATAAAATGCAGGAAATGCAATTAACTGGTCTGTTCCTCTTAAACACTGGCAAAAATCAAGTCCATCCTCCAAAAACCTGTCCTCTGCTTGTTGCCACAAAAGCCTGACGTGAACTAAGTGTCCATGGGTACCATGGCACTCCACAACACAATAATTGTATCAATTGAAGACCAACATTAAAAGAGTTATTTGCTAATGGGCACCATGCCAGGGTTACTCAGGCAATGCTGCCTGCAGAATTCCTAAGCTGAGTTCAGAAGATACCGATCGATGCACCTCCAAAGAGAGTCTATATCAATCTCCATTTCATTCATTAGCTCCCACTCTGAGCTGGTTGGCTGCTAGTTAACTCTTTAATGTGGGAGAAGCTGTCAGTGTAAAGGCCACTGGGACACACTCTCTTCCCAGCTGTACTTGACCTGTCAATATTTCTTGCAGCACACTGTTTAAACTGGTACAGCTAATGGCAGAATGGAGACCTATGGGGTTTGGAAGGCTTTCATAGCTTTAGAATGGCTTACCATCCAATAGAAAACATTAGTAAATTCATCCCAGAGCTGTATTTCTGCCTGTGTCTTATGGTACAGGTGCCTGGAGATCGGGAAGAAATCATTTCCACGATTCTATTCTGGAACTTAGAGTTTCGACTTCCTATTTCCCTAAGTTGAAGATCTACCACATTGAGGTGCCAGCACACAGAACACTTGGATGCTGGAGAGGCTGTCAGTCGGGGGTGCAGCTCAAATGATACCCCTGAACAATGGGAGAAGCAAGAGTTCTTCTCTCAAGTTGGAACTCATTTTCAATTTGTAACAATCCAGGGATAACTTTATTGTGGTACAGCAGGAGAACCTGGGAGCTCAGAGGAATTCTTGATGCATGAACTATTCTGAGCCCTTCTGAAAGTGTAAATATGAGACTTAAAACATAAAGGTATAACTACCAAAACAAAGAACAATCTGGGACCACCAGGAATAGCTGGCTTCGGCTTCTTTTCTTTCTACAAATATTGGATTTACTAATTTCCCTTGCCTTACTGTGGAATAAAATCAATTTTCTCAGTAGAGCTGATCTCTGCTTTGTTTAAGGTTAGATGTGAAGTTGATATGCATCCTTAGATATACTGTCAGTGTGAAAGCCTTGAATATTTAAACATACGTCACATCGAGCCCTCCCTTCCTGGGTTCCACTGGGGAGGATATTGATTCGCTATTTGACAATCAAGCCTCTCCATAGATGAATTGACATGTTTGGAATCCATGGCAAGGAAAATCTGTGCATTATTTTAAAACTCTAGTCAAACTGTTTGTAGATACAACTTGATAACAACACCTGTTTTTCCCCCTCTCTTGGCCAATACAATCCATTGAGAATCCTGGCTTCAAAAATTTCCCTGCAGAATTGTCAAACATATGTATTTGTATTTCATTACTTGGGTAATAGCTGATTTGCCAAGTTCATTTACTACTAGTTGCTTCTCAAACATCTCAGTGGGATAATTAAGGAATACTAAGAACCGCAACTGTAGTAAGTTAGGAGAGGGCCGGAGCAATTGCCCAAATCCCAATCCTGATTAAACTCCTGCCCAGAATTAAATATTCAGTAAGTGAAATCCTGTTTTCTTCCCTTACTCTGAACAACTTATCATCAAGGAGATAGGGTAACTCTCTGAGTTGTTCAACAGAGACCAACTCGACTCCCATTACACACACACACACGCACACACACACACACACATCTCTGAGCCAATCAACCTGGTTCAAATTCCTTCCAAATCTGCAAGAAGGATATTTAACCCCTAATTAAATAAGTCATGACCTAAACGGTGACTTCTCTCGTTTCAATTTAACAAGCATTTATTACATACCAATCACTTTGCTAGGTGCTAGGGACACAATGTCAAAAACCAAACAGTCCCTGTCCTCAGGGAACTTTTATTCTACTGGAGGGAAACCTACACAGATAAGTCAATAAAGAATATTTAAAAAGTAAATTCAAAGCAATTACAGACCTAGAGATAGAGCCTAAAGACTTAGGCGATCAGGAAGGGCCTCCTGGTAGCATTTGGTCTAAGCCTTGAAGGGAGCTAAGGATTCCAAGAGGTGAGGGTGAGGAAGGGAAACATTTCAGGCACTGTGGATACCCCATGCAAAGGCACAGAGGTGAGAGATTGAGTATCACGTACATGAACGAGCAAGTAGAACAGTATGATTGGAAGAAAGATGGAATGGATGAGAGGAAGCAATATGTGATCACAGTGGGATAGCTGGGGCCAGATAAAGAAAGGCTTTAAGCGCCAAACAGAGAAATTCACTATCTTGGTGAAGAAAATGAACAGCAACAGATCAGAAAGAGCACTGTATAAAAATAGAGAAGACAAAGTATACATAATTCCAGGAGATGAATCAACCAAAGTTCTTGTTAATCATGGCTATCAGGATGGAAATAGGAGATAGTGCTTGAGAAATTGGACACGAATAGATTCCAGCTCAAAATGCTAAGTGATATGAGGCAGCCAGGTGGCACGGTGGTTAGAGTACTGGGCTTGGAGTGGATGGAGTACCTCAGCCTCTTACTAGCTGTGTGACCCTGGACAAGTCACTTAATCCTGTGTACCTCAGTTTCCTCATCTGTTGCTGGAGAAGGAAATGGCAATCTTTACCAAGAAAACCCCAAGTGGGGTGACAGAGAGTTGGACTGGACTGAACAGCAGCAACAATATAGAAAGCCAGTGTAACTACTCTCAGAGACACTTTCTGCCCACTTACACAAAGGAAGATAAGCATTTTTAATCTGAGGTTATCTGAAAATCTCTTGAGCTTCAATTGATGCTTTGAAGTCACAAGCTACTCAGTACAGTTAGGTAGTTTTATAGGTCTCAAGATTATTGAAGTTAGCACCACCAGGAAAACGATTTATAGAATAACCACAAGCGTGTAAAGGAAAACAACACCAAAAGACTTCAGAACTTTACTCAGTGCAGTGAACAACCAAGGCTGCAGAGGACTTTATAAACAAAGTATGCTTCCTATCTTCCATCAGAGAGCTGGTAGACTATCTGTACAGAGGGAAGCATACATTTTTAGGTATGGTCAATGAGCTGATTTGTTTTCCTTATCTCTACTTCCTTGTTAGAAGGGAGGATTCAATTATAGGGAGGAAGGAGAATCATTGGGAAGTGCCACCATTTTGAAAAGTGGTCAACAAAGCATTAAAAAGGAAAGAAAGCTGGAGTGACTGATGGAGACTAGGGAAGTTACTACTGTATGGGTGTTAGGGAGTTTGCTATTGCACACATACCTATTACTAATTGCAAGCTAAGGAAGTATTAGTGGGGTTTTTTAATCCATAGATCTCCAAAGTTGATGGGAATATTTTTTGGAAATAATAGTAAGAGACTCTCAGCTCTGGGTTTTAAGGCTGATGGCCAAATGAAATTGATGACTTGGCTGTCTTGTCGAACTGTAGACTGTTTTGTAGCAAGTTAATTCCCATAATGTTGCATGTAGATAGATATAACTTAATCTAAATCTACCTGTTTATCTATTCCCATTCCTCTTCCTTTTCTTGGTATTTCTTATTGTTGTGCTATATTCACAAAATACAGGGGACTTTTAACTATTTTCAAGTAAGGAACCTGATTTTTAATAAGCCTACAGAGATCCCTAGATGGAGATTTTTAAAAAGTGGGAATAATTTCCATCATGTTAACACAGACTTGTTCTTTCCCATTTTACTTATTTACTTGTTTTGTCCAAACCCTTGATTTTCCCATTGTGGGAAGTTCCTGATAGGGAAACTTCGGCCCCACTTTTCCCCACATTAATACCAATGAGCAGTTTCTCTGTAACTCACAGTCTTAGAGAGCTGCCACTCACTAAGAAATTAAGTGATTTGTTTGTGGTTGCACAGCTATTATGTGTCAAAGGAAGGACTTGAACACAAGTTTTCCTGACTCTAAGGCCAACCCTTTATTCATGATGCCATGCTAACTCTTCATTTTCTGTACATGGGAAAAATGCTCAGTTTTCCTCCATAAATACGCAAGAGCCCAGATTAAAGGTGGGAGAACAATTCAGTCTCTTCAAATAAAACAGAACAATTACTTGGTTATACTGAGACAGAAGTGCAGGAAATCTTGTTCTGCCACATTTCTACAATTTCAGACTTACAGCTACTACGTATGAGTCACTTCCTGACATAATTGTTGGGCTTAAGCATATGGAGCAGTGGAGCAGGCTGCTTACTAAAAAGACAAAGATGATATACAACTAATGGACAGAACATTGAAACTAGGTGTTAGCACATCATTCATTGAACTAAATGCTCTCTCAAACTCTGCGGCAGAAACAATTAAAGTCCTGACGGCAGTCTTAAGTTGCTTCAAATTGTCTGGCACGATTGATCCACAATTATCTTTGTACTCCCTGAAGCCCCCAAATACTATCTCCTTCATTGACTTTAAATTTCCTTCACAGTTCTCCAACCTGTGTTCTGGCATACTGAATATCCATTGGAGATGGCCATTTTGACAGATGCAGGAATTCTAAATATCCCATTAGGAACCTATGATGTATGCCGTTCGAATACCTTTAACTAGCTTTCAGTCATAAACATGAACTCTTTTTAGAGAGCCTCTAAAACTTTGGGGCAACAGGGATAGGCAGATTGGACTGCGAGTATTTATACAATGTAGTTATTGGGTTTTTGTTTTGTTTTGTTTGCTGGTTTGGACCTGTAATTTCATCAACATAGGGAGTTCCTGAGTGTGCAAATGCCCACTCACCACTGTGACTTATAGTCTTACAGAGTTAGAATTACCTGGGAGGTGTAAATTGACTTGCCTGTGGACTTATACCTATTATGTATCTGAGTCAGGCCTTGAACTGGGAACTTTCTGACTCTGTCTAGAGGATAGAGTTTGCCTATGGAAATTCTCTTTTATTGAATTTATCATGAAGATGTGAAATGCTAACTCTCTAAAGCTCTGAACTTAATCATCAAAGTCTCATATGCTTATTTAACTCTTAATAAGAAAACAAAACAGCAGCTTTAGATCAGATTGATCATTTTATTGGACTTTCATTTGGATTCTCAGATGAGTTTTTGCTTCCACTGTCCCTTCCTCCTCTCACCAAAAAAAAAAATAATAATCAAAGAACATGACTCATGATTGTGGACAGTCACCTTAGACATTCCTTAAACAACCATCTTTCTAAGAAATGGTAAAAATGTGATACTTTAGAAATCAGAGACAATGTAGAATAGGCACATTCATTTAATGATGTCTTATGCTTCTTTTAAGCTGTTACTTCATATATTTTCATTTCTTTGTTTTTGTTGTTAATAGCCCAAGTAGAATGGTAAAAATTCACACTTATGAATAGCCAAGAGGGTAGTGAGAGTCAGCTACTTATCTTTTTAAAGGTTGGCTCTGCCTTCAAGGTTAACACAAAATTTGGCCCCGTCTAAAAAAGCCATTTGAAATTTCTGTGAGTTGGGTCCAGAGCATAGATTTTTAAAGAATTGTTAGTGGAAAACTGTTGGATGCATAAAATTATATCAGCGTTATTAGCAAATGCTGCTTGCAATACTGACAACTATTAATCACACTCATCATTATAAGTGCAATATATATATATGTATATATATATATATATAGAGAGAGAGAGAGACAGAGAGACAGAGACAGAGAGAGAGAGAAAGAGAGAGAGAGAGAGAGAGAGGGAGGGAGGGAAAGAGAGAGAGAGAGAGAGAGAGAGAGAGAGAGAGAGAGAGAGAGAGGGAGGGAAGAGAGAGAGCGAGAGAGAGAGAGAGAGAGAGAGAGAGAGAGAGAGAGAGAGATGGAGGGAAGGAGGGAGGGAGGGAGGAAGAGGAGAGAGGGAGAGGGAAAGAGAGAGAAAGAGGGAGAAAGAGGAAGGGAAGGAGGGAGGG
>NC_050580.1:201312966-201360466 GCF_011100635.1 Trichosurus vulpecula
TCTTTAAAATGAGCTGGAGAAGAAAATGGCAAATCTCTCCAGTATCTCTGCCAAGAAGACCCAAAATGGGGTCACAAAGAGTCAGACACAACTGAAATGACTCAACAATCACCACAACAAAAAGGACTCACAACGAAGTCAAGGCTTCAGCCTCTTACTGCTCACATGAAACAAATGACAACTTCTCCGGAATGCAATTTTCTTAGAAGTGAAATTATAAGAATGGGCTAGATGACAACTAATGCCTCTTCCAGGTCTCCACTTAGTATCCTGGGAATGATGTGACTGAAGGGGATAAATAGAATGCTAACCATACCGCACTAAGAATCCTGTTTAGCTTAGGAGATTTTTACAGGCATCAGTAAGTTAGTCATAGATTACCTCTTCAATAGCCTCTTGCCTCTTTGACATTCGATTTCTTCATCTGTAAAATGGGGAGAATTATACTGTACCAGCCTACCTTCCAAGGTTGTTGTTCTTTCTATCTTAATGCTCTCTGTGTGAGTCCAGAGAGTCCTAGATCTAGTGCTGGAAGGGACCTTCGAGGTTGCCAGGTCCAACCGTCTTGTTTTACAGATGAGAAGAGTGCATTCCAGAGAGATCGTGATTTGCCCGGAGTCACCAAGCTAGTCAGGGTCCCCCTGATGCCTCATCATGGCATGGAGGTGATCCTGAGTTCTCGCAGGATATAAAAGCAGAGTGTTACGTCTGCCAATTCTTGCCAGGCTGGACAGTCTCTTAGTATGGCATCCAATAACACACGTAATGGGAAGGGCTCTCTATTTGGAAAGAGGGGAAACAGGGCATGTATTCTGACTCTCAGCCTCATTAAGTTTGGAGAGACTCATCACCAGTTTGTCTGCAAATGATGAAATTTTTCAACCCATCATGATGCCCTAAGGTATAGGAGAGATGTGATCTTCACTGGTAAAAGGGACTCATATAGTTCCTTGAAATATTGCAGTATAGGTATAGGAAATAATAATAAATGGAGGAAGTATAGAGTAAAAAAGCAAGCCAGCCTCTGAGTTAAGAAGACCTAGGTTCAAATCTTACCTCTGACACACATGACCTTGGGTAAATTAAGGCCATCTTCAGATGAGGTGATCCATTCTTCACTGGTATTAAGCTTTCCTCAATTTTCATCATAATCCTAATCTAAAAACACTATTTGGTCTTATTTTGAAAATAGTTTTATTATTTTTAAAGTATCATTGAAAGAGGTGGTAGAAGATGGGAGCGACCCTCATTGTCAAGGACACCTGGCCCCAAGTTCTGCCTCCAGCACATACTGGCTGTGTGACCAGAGGTAAGTCAATTAACTTCTCAGTGCTCTAGGAATCCTCTATGATTATAAAATGCAGAGCAGTTGCTGATGTGCATTAGAAGAGGGGATTTCTTCATTGGGAGTTCCTTAAGCTAATGAAATCATAGGTCTAGACAAAATAGTAACAGCTAAAAAATGTGACTGGAGTATTCGTAACTGTTGAAGGGATGGGGGTGGTGGGAGAACAGATAATTTAAAGGTGAATTTTGCTGAAAGGAATACCATTTATGCCTAACCAAAAATTAGTGTTTGCAAATGCAGTATAAAGTCTGAGAACCTACCTCTTTTCAATTTTATTACTTTAACAAAGTACAGAACTAAATACATAGTTGAGTTCCCTGAAGCTAGTTCCCTGAATCTCAGACTAAACCTCCCCCAATCCTGACTCAAAGCTCAGTAAGTTTCAACTTAGTGTCTTAGGATGTCTTTCTTTTCTCAATCAGGAATCCTCACAAAAGCCTTCTATGCCTTCAAGGAGAAAGTATACATGTGACCTCCAAGTTGATTTTTGCTTTTACCATAAGAATTCTAGGTCTATCTTTTTTCAATCTGGATTTTGAAAGTCAAAGAAACAAAAAAAAATTGTCTTCCTTCCAAATTCATGACTATTAATTGAGCAAAACTGTATTCTGATCCATGGAAACTCTGCACAGATTCAAGGACAGCATTCAGATTGTATTCATCAGGCTGTGGCTAGATTTGCCAACCTGGGGCACTGCCCAATTGTCGTTTCCAGGAAAACGATGTGAGAAAATACTTTGAAGAGGGAAACTAATTATCCTTCCTCAACAACTTCAAAGCTCATCCTAGAAAATGAAAATGAATCTATTTCTCCTGACTCTAGGACCATATTATCGACTGGGAGCCTGTTTCATAACATAAATTCAGAGTGGATTGTCTGCTTCCATGGTAATAGATCCATGCCATGAGGACATGGTGGCATATGTCTCTCTGCTTGGGGTTCAGCTAGTGATGCCAGAGGAAGTTCAGGGGGTGCTGGAAGCAAATAATGCTTATCTTCTACTATTCCCTAATACAAACCTTCTGCTTCAACTATAATGTACAATCCTAACAAACCAATTCAATATATTTTGATCCAATCCAGCACAACTATGTACAGGGCACACATATAATGCTAGGAGACAGAGACAAAATTAAAATGGTATCTATTCTCAAAGACCTTATATTCTGTTGGTGGTCTATGTGTGAATACAACATATGAATGGGCAAATACATACAGGATTAGAACACTAACAACTAGGGTAATAGGGAAAGACTTTGCAAAAGAGGTAGGTCATCAGCTATGTCTTGAAAGAAGCCCAAAAGTCAGAGATGAAAGAAAGACAGAGATGAGAAGAAAGTGTGTTATTCCAGGCACAGCCAGTACAAATGTACCATGGTGGGAGACAGAATAGGGAATAGGAGATGGGTTAATTTGGTTGGAACATAAAGTTACACGAAGGGGATTAACGTGTAATAAATCTGGAATGGTAGCCTAGAGGCACATTGTCAAGAGATTTAAATGCTGACCTGAGTTATTTGTATTTTGTCCTAGAATTGTAAGAATTTTTTCGATGTGTTGATTAGTTTCACTTAGTTTTTTTCCTCTTTTTTTCTCATTAAAAAAAAAAAAAAACAACAAACCTGTTATTAAGATCCGCTTTCTGAGAGGGGGAGGATGTGGGATGTGGGGGTGGGGGGACAATCCAGGAAATATAAAAATGAAATAAATTAATAATTTTTAAAATTTCCTTTAGGACCACCAAAAACTATTTCTTAGGTATTCAGGCTCTTTGTTGTTGTTGTTAATTCTGGGTTTCTTTTGTGAACAAGTTTCCAATAATTAAAAATCCATAGCTGACACCAGACAGAAAGATGCTTTCAAAATCAAACCAATGTTTTACAGCACACAGTTGTGATATGATTCTCAAAAATCTAATACCAGTGAGGACTGAATACCCTGCTTTGAGGATAGCTTTAATTTATTTCTAGAGATTTTAGAGTGAACCCATCATCTTTTGCTACCTAAAGGAACATGGGGTTAACATGAGAATCTAAAAACAAATCGAAATACTAAAAGGGGATAAATATCAAAGATCCCTTTTTTATTTGGATCTCAGATGACCCTAAAAAATATTTCCTTAATGTTTTCACATGATTAGCTAACTTCTTGATCCCTTCATCCCTTTTTTTCAGCTTTCCTCTTGTGTGCTTCCTTTTTTCTTCTGCATTAGTCTGACGTCACTGGATGAATTTTTAGTTCCAAAAATCCATTAGCAAACAACAAGGACCAAATTGAGTTCTCTGGCTTAGTCCTAGCTCTGACTCCTGTTTATTTAACTCTGGGCAAGTAGCTTTTCCCTTTCTGGACCTCTGCTTTCTTAAGTAGTTCAATTCAATGTCATTCAACAAGCATTTATTAAGTGTCTACTAAGGCCCTATCACAAAGGCTTCTTCTGGTTCTGCAATGACCATGGACCCACTGCTATTTGAAATACTATTAAAGAGGTGGAGAAAAATATAGACACACAAAAAATAGGAAAAAGGAAGGAAACTTATCAAAGTTATTCTAGAAATTGCAACTCTATCAATAAATGATAATTGATATTGTACAAAGATGCTGAAGATACATAGACAAAAATGAAACTGTTTGTGTTCTCAAGAAACTTACATCCTATTTGAGAGGAAGTGACATCGAGGCTAACTCATCAAATCTGTTGGGAACTGGTCACATGCCAAGGCCTTAGGATTGTGCCCTGAACATAGTAGGAACTTAAATATTTCCCAAATGAATGAATTAATAAATGAATTGTGGAATCTGAATAGGCATCTTAAACATAATGGACAAAAGTCAGCTAATGGCATCATTTAAACTGTTCTCTTTAAGATATAAGATTTAGCTCTAATAATAAGTCTTCCTTTTATTATTAGGAATTAGCCCTAATAGCAGGATAATAGGATTTAGAGCTAGAAGGGAATTTAGGGATTATTTAGCCCACAACCTTATTTTAAAAATGAGAAGATGGAGGCTCAAGGAAGTTTAAATGATTTTTCCCAAAGACGCACAGGGAGCAAATAGAAAGCTGGGATTTGAATTTTGGTCTTTTAACTACAAATCCATGATCTCACATAATGGGAATGTCCTAGAGAATTATTTGGCGTAAGGCTATTGCTCCAAGAGAAATGAAAGATTGCCACCCTTAAGTATTTAATACCATTTAGAGTAGGCCTATGAGGAAGAAATCCAGTCAAAAGAATGGGTATGAAAAAGGTATGAAGCAAGTTATGAGAGACAAAAGCTAACCATTACCTATACCCAGACACTAAAGCATTACTGATAAGGGTGAGACCACCTCAACACAGCCAAGTGCTTATTTGTCATGGAGACCAAATTATACTTTTCAACAATGACTGCTCTCTTTAATGGCTAACAAAAGACCTCCTTGTTTTGCCCCGTGTCCTTTACCAGTTCCATAAATAACTCATTAACCCCACTTACGAAAGTCATCATTAAAATAGGGAACAGGTCCCATGTACAAGCGTCTACAACTGAGCAGAGGCCTCCCGAGCTCCACCAACGCTTGTGCTCTCTTCATAGAGTTCTCCTCCGAATTAAATGCTTATTGACTCCACACTAATATCCATTTAGTAATCTGCCGTTTTTGTTTGTTTTAATATGGCACTCAGTTTTACACTAGAAAGGAATTATGCAGTTTAGAAGTATGAATATTAAAAAAGGATTTAATTAAATCTGTTGCCTGAAACCTCTGTCTAAAGCTATAATGACAAATTTAGTCCATATTTATTATGGTGCACAGGGGACCTTAACTAGATCATTAGTTTATATGCCTTACTCAGTACTGAAGTTCTAAAACTTTACATTTTGCATATTATTACATTATTCATTTTTCCAACTAGGCATAAAATACGACTTCCCATGAGTACAATACCTAATTCTTCAAAATATACAAAGATAGCAATAAAATGATTAAATTACAACTCTTACATCTGTTCTTCTTGTCTGATTATAAATTAAAATGTTTTAAAACAGCAGAAAACAATTCAGGTAACAAATGGATTTAAACTATTCCTTCTCCTAAGTTTAGAATCATATGAACATACATACAAGCTCATACCTGTGTCTATGTGTAAAGAGACATGACTCTATGTAACACTGGCGTTATTTCCATTTCTATAGGTCCTTTGCCTACTTAAAAATATTTATATAGTCTAACAAAAGATCTCAAAGAACTTTAAATAAACTGACAAGTTGAGAAGATGGATAAGGTAACTTGAACTGTCCAACCTAGTGGCCAAAAGACTCAGAAAGAGCTGAATGGAATTGCTGCATATATAAAATTCTTTTTATTTTAAAGGCAACCTATAAAATGTTATGTCTGCCAGGAGGAAAATATTAAATGCTATTCTAATCCATTAGCTATTACTGCAAAATGCTGCCTCGTGTTTTCTTTCATAATCACACATTAACAAATGTTTTAATTTAATGATGGAAACAGGCACGGGTGGTAGGTATCCAGACATTTTCTTCCATAGAATCAGTGAGGAAGTCAGCAATTGCGAACAACGTTGGGGGTGGGGAGTGGGGATGATGGCAGACTACAAACTTGGGGACATACATACATTTAAAGAAACTATGAAAAATACAGTTTTAATTACACTGAAATATACATATAGGCATATCTCTTCCAACCCTGGAATATAGAATTTTGTCCTTATGAAATGTATAATTCTGGGTCCAGTTTGAGCTACCTGACATTTGTATTTATGCAAATTTTCCTTAAAGCACCCTAGTTGGTTTGGGAGATTCTAAACCACCAATAAGATTCCATGTTTTGAAGTTTACAAAGAAAAATACCCCATACTGTACTCCTGAGCTTGCTTTTTAAAATTACGATTATTGTTTGAACACAAGCTGGGCCGATGTTAAGCCCAAGTGAGATAAGGCCTTTCTGCAAAGTATGGGCTTCAGCCCCAGATGCAGAAGTGGTGGTAAAGGCATTGAGAGAATCTGCCATAGGAGGCACTTAATTTGTTGAATGGAGTAGGCTTGGGGGGGGGGGGGCGCAGAGACGAGGGCAGAATATATAAGGTTTGGACCAGAATTCTGATTTTACTGGTATTTGGCACTCCCAGTGAGGAAACTTCCTCTACCAAAGCAGATTGGCAACTGTCCCTACATCCCCACAATCAAGAGTTAAGAGAATTGCCTTGGGCAATTGAGAGATGAACTGATTTACCTAGAATCACAGAGCCACTATGTGACTTATACACAAGTCTTGGCTCCAGGGCTGATTCTCTATCTACTATACTTTTGACATCACCTCTTAGGAAGCAGATACTAATAATCATATTAATTGAAATAGATAAGACAGGGCCAGACTAAAGGCTAGTCACACAAACATTAACCTGGCTATTTATGTTATGTAGGGTGTGGGGAGAGTAAGCAGGTATCTTCTAACAAACTCAATGATTATCACCTTATATTCCCATATTAGAGGGCCAAATTCTTTTACTGCATAACAAATAGCATAGTGAACTTCGATCCAGTTCAATTCATTTCTATCCAGTTCAGAGTCTCCTAGGTGTAAGGCACTATGCTAGGTGGTAAAGATAATAAAAACAAATAAAAACAAAAAACAAATAATTCCTACCTTCAAGGAACTTACATTCTACTGAGAGAAGATAACATGTATACAAGTAACGAGTAAATATAAACAATAAAGAAAATGACAACGAGGAGCAAGAGTATTCAAAAACGGCAGGGAATGCCATGATAGATAATAGTTCCTGAGCTAGGCTTGAACTCTGACTTCTGCTTAGCCTTGAAATTGAAATATTTTTTCTACCAATATATATATATATATATATATATATATATATATATATATATATAATACATGTATATATATATATATATATCAGATATAAAAGGGTTTTTAAAGCCCTTTACATTCTAATTCTTCTTACATCTAACTTTCCTCATGCCCTATGATTTAGTTTCATTGGGCTCCTTGCCCAATGCACAGGATTCTACATGTCCTGATTCCATCCATTTTTCACTGGCTGCCACATCCATCCCTAGACATCTCTCCCTTCTCATCCCTATCTCTTGGTTTCACTTGCTTTCTTCAAATCTCAGCTGAAATCTCATCTTCTCCATGAAGACTTTCTGAGTTCCCCTTAATATAACAGCCTTACATCTCAGGTTACTTCAAGGTATCCTGTATATATATTTTTGTACAATATTTCTTATTGCAGGTTGTCTCCCCCATTAGGCTATGATCTTCTTAAGGGGAGGGACAGTTTTTGCTTTTCTTTGTATCTCCAGAGCTTACCACAGAGCCTGGTACATAGTAGATATTTATTATATGCTTGTTTATTTGTTCATTTTTTGTATTTTCACTTCATGGATACATTTTCAAAATCATGCTTATTTTCCCCCCTTGATAGCAACAGAGGCAAATACTTTTCAAATTTTCTTTATCTTAAAATCTGAGTAACAGAAATAATCTTAGAAAATTTTTTCTAGTGTAATTCCTTTGCTTTTAGGCAGGTCTACACCTGCTCACACCACTAGGTGAGGAAGTTGGTTATCTTTTATCAGGTGTTCATCAGACCCTGATGGATGTTTCCGCCCTACGAAGGTCACTGTGTAGACAAATTGGAAGTTACAATTGGACAAATTTCATTACTGTGTATGTGTGGTGGGGTGTGTATGTATATATGTGAGGGAGAGAGAGAGAGAAGTAGAGGGGGAAGGAGGGAAAGGAGAGAGAAGAAGAGAGAAGGGAGAGAAAGCGGAGAGAGAGAGAAGGAAGGGAGAAAGAAATAAGGGAGGGGGAAAGAGAGAAAGGAAAGGGAAAAGAGAGAGAAAGGAAAGAGAGAGAGAGAGAGAGAGAGAGAGAGAGAGAGAGAGAGAGAGAGAGAGAGAGAGAGAGAGAGACAGGAGAGAGAGAGAGAGAGACAGGAGAGAGATGAGAAAGACGAGAGAGACTGAGACTACAGGAGCACAGAAAACTCAAATGACAGTTGTCCACACTAGATTAGAATCAACACTCTGTGGCATGGTTGGGATTTGATAGTAAAGTGAACATTTGTCCATAGGTGGATGAATTAGGGAAGCTAGTATGATGAGCAAATGCTCCTTGAATGCTGACGAATCAATTGTATTTTCTTCAAATTGAGATACCATGAAATGTTTCTAGTTTTCATCCATCTTGAATGGCTGTATTTACTTTAAATGAAAATTACTCTTTATGTTCCCTTGACATATGCCTTCCAGATATGTTTTATGACAATATCAGAAAGAGTTTTTTTTTTAATCATGGCTGCTCCAATTGCAAATCGAAACATATGAAATAAAGAGCTGCGGCAGGCTTGAATGATTCAAACCCTTTCCAGTTACTGAGCCAAATCAGGAAGAAGCTGGCTTGCTAACAGTGCCCTGAAGATTTAACTTGCTGCTATGAAAAAAAAATCCAGCTGATAATGGGGAGTGGGGTGGGGGTGGGGAGACCACGATGATCTCAAAGATGATCCCAGGAAAGGGTGAAAGGGAGAGGAGAGAGAAAAACTCAGCAACTCTGAACATCTGAAATCTGTCAGGCTTCAGAAGGAATATACGGCATTTTGGTCAAATGTTCCTGTTTACAAGACCACCTTTGATTTATATAATAATCTGCAGAAAAAAATCTGCCCCACCCCCCAATCTGTAGGGACAAAAACACGCAACCCTGGCTTCATTACAGGATGTCCCTCGATAAATAAAATCGAGATCTGGCCTCTGTCCACTGCTGTTCTAAATGAGCCCAGTCAGCCTGGCCCATGTTTTTTCATTCCATTTTCTCAAGCCAAATGACTACCATCTGCTGTCACAAAGCTGTCACACAATCAGTAATGGAAGATTTCTAAGGAATATAATGGCCAAAGAATGAATATATGACATCCCAGCTCCCATCTAGCACAGAGAGAACAGCAACCCATTTGAAAAGAAACAGCAGCAGTGTTCTCCCACTTCTCAGCAAGTGCATTGTAATACAAATCTTTATTTGGGCTCAAGACGTTGACAGGTCAATTGAATAGAATAAGTCTAGTTTATGATGCAGTTGTCAGAACTGGTTAAAGCAGGAGTCTGTTTACCGGCGTCCTGAGATATTCCAACAATTTTTCTTGCAAACCAGCACCTTGAGGTTAATTACTTTACCAATTTGAGTAAATGGCAAGCCATATTCCCATCTGTCTCCATTAGTTCCCCACTATTTCTCAATTTATGATGACTGGGGTCAAGGCTGTGGTACAAAAGAAAAAGTAATAAAGCATGAATGGAGTAATTTTCTGTTTATACAAATGTGGTAGCCACAGTATAAATAAGGCAAAGGCATTCTGAATGGGCTTTGCCTTAGCTTTGAAACTTCTGGATGCTAACGATATTGACAATAAATGCATCTCCTAATTTGTATGTGTAAAACAAACAGAAGGGAAAAACGGCTCCCTCCATAGTTCTGCGGCTGTCACCTCAACATCTGACATCATAGGCAGGGGTTCCCAGGATGTTTGCACAGAAGCCTGGTCATAAGAAAGTTCTGAAAGGCCTAGAATGGTTGATCTCTATTAAACTTCCCTATTCACCAAAGGTAAACTGTTGGAGGAAGAAAGGGGGAAAAAATCCTTTCATTTTGGCACCGAAATGGGGTATTAATAGGGCTTTGGGGGCTGGAGTAAACATTTCTTGCTATCTAAATAGGCTTTAGTGCTGGAATCCCTTAAAAGCTGTTTAGAAGTGTGACTGATTTAAGGGTATCTCATGGGAGAAGACCACTTTCTCTTTTCCTAGTCGGTATAAAATAAGGAAAAGCAACTTAAAAGATTCTATGCTCTTATGGGCCTACATCATACATATCACCTGCATTAACTCTGATTTTAACAGCATATTCTTCTGTTATTCTAAACACTGTAAACATTTTTTAAAAAATAAAAAGCCCTCAGATAAATAATTCAAGGAGAGAAAAATCAGAGGTTATTTCTTCAAACTGTTCATGGGAATGGTAGAGTGATATATCTTTTTCTTAATCTGTTTTGTACAAATAGTGGCAAGGTGTGTGTGTGTGTGTGTGTGTGTGTGTGTGTGTGTGTGATTGTGGTATGAGGGGAGAGACAGAAGAAGAGACAGAAACTCAGGGACACTGAGATATAGAAAGGCATACAAACACAGAGAGACAAAGATAGAGAGACAGAAACAGATATGGAGACAAAGATAGAGAGAGACAGACAGACGGAGATAGAGACAAAAGGTCATAGAGAAACAGACATAGAGACAAAGAGAAAGAGAGAGAGATGGAGATCGAGAGAGAGAGAGAGAGAGAGACAGAGAGAGAGAGAGAGAGAGAGAGAGAGAGAGAGAGAGAGAGAGAGAGAGAGGAGGGAGGGAGAGGTAGAGAGAAAGGGAGAGAGAAAGATGTAGAGAATAAATTTTTGGCCATTTTCCACAAATGGCCAAATTGCTCATTAATTAAACACTATAATAAAATAGATTTTGTGGCAAATGAGGCATAAACATATATTTGAGATAAAGGATTCAAAACAGAATGGAAGCAGTATTAGTGCTCTAAGAATACTGTAAAATGTTTGAACCCATGACACATCCATCCATCAGGCATAAGTCCAAAGAAAATCAGTTTGGGGGGAAGAGACAGGAGGCAGATATATAACTTTTAAAAATTATCTGTTATAACAGCTCACATGGAATAACAAGATGTCTTTCTAAAATTTCAAACTGTAATATTTAAGGCAGGGTTTGAAGCCAGAAGCAGGAAACGTAGTGGTTTCTGATCTTGTTTCCTACCTGTCCTTTCCCCACTCTAGCATCGATTTCTGACTTTATTATACTATCACACCCCCTCCCCAATTCCTTTACCCCCCCTCCATTCCCAACATATAGTCCTCTATAGGCCACAGAATAGAGCACAAACGTGGTAGAGAGAATTCAGAGCATTTGGGGTGAAAAGAATTTCAACCCCAAATAAGCAGTTGAGTGAAATCAAAGATCTAAAACAACAGGACCACCCAACTTCAGTCCTTCATAAGGATAATGGTGATAAATCCATCTCTATACCTGAAAAGTTTTATTGGTTTGCTTTCAGAAAAACAAAATAAACCATTAAAATTTTTCTTTTGTCTAAAATGTAGATCAAACTTGTTTACTTATGAGAAATATTTCTTTAGCACTCAGGACACTGTCTAGCCACATTTGGATGAGTATTTCTCTGCCTTCTTCCTTTTCCTTTCTTGCCCTTCCTTTTCTCCTCCAGCCATGGGCACTGCTTTACCCATTAGCAAGTCAGAGGTTGGTGAGGAATGCTACCTACAAAGCTGCATGCAACATGAATGAATAAACCATGCCAGCTACCCTATCAACAAACCGAAGGGCATATGAAGAGCTGAGCTAAAGACTGTAGGAGAGATCAGCTAGCTGTAGACCTAGGGAGGGAAGAGCAAGGCTACAGGAGCTCAAATCAAGAGAATGTTTCTAGGGTCATCTGCAGGGGCGGGGGTTGGGGGGGGAGCGGAAATGTTCGCAGGATAGTCTACAGATTTCCAGAGGGGCTGCACCAGGTCCCTACTTCTCTGCTAGGTTATTTGGATGTCCGCCACCCCAATCTCCCCACCACCTGTCTGGAATTCTATTCAATTAGAGATTCTTTTGATTTAACTTGTATCTTCTTTTTTAAAAATGCAAGGGGCCCTGAAAGACTTAAGGAGGTATAGTAACCATTTATACGTTAGCATAAATTAGTTCCATCATCTTGCTTTGCTCAAAGCACCTCATGGAGATTACACACATTCAATTAAATTTATTGAGCTTCTCCAAACTGGAGAAATAGGGTGCAAAATAGAAGAGAGAATGTTACAATGGGAGAATTACGGGCCTGAGAAGAGTTGAGTCATAGCAGAAATGTGGGCAATGAAAGGGTATATGAGCGCATAGGGGATTTAGGGGATAAGAATGTCAAGAAACAGGAAAGGAGTGTAGAACAAGATGTGGGAGTCGCCAAAGGCAAACTCTGCAATATTGCCTTGGTTTTTTGTTTTTGTTGTTGTTGAGTCATTTCAGTGGTGTCTGGCTCTTCATGACCCCATTTGGGATTTTCTTGGCAGAGATGCTGCAGTGGTTTGCCATTTCCTACTCCAGTTCAATTTCTTTTCTAACCAGATAGCTGATAGAAAATGGTTTTTGCCTTTGAAAATGGACCCTATTAGTAAGGATGCCGTACAGCTATGAATGCCATCATTCTACTGTGAAGAGCCAACTTACCTCTTCCTAGAATGTGCGTCTCCCCTTCACTGATGGCTGTTGCTTTCTCTGTTTGGGAGGGAGTCTTCTCCATAGCCTAGAGAGTTTATTTCCTGCACTCTATCTCCAGACTACCCCTGACGGTGTGACTTATTTACAGAGGATTCCCCTCAGTCCTACTCCATGCCTTAAATTCTAAGATGACTTCCTAAGAAAGCAAGCAGGAGACTGGATGAAGATTCAGTGATGAGCTCATGCTTGGGTTGCTTATGTGACAAACAGAAGGGGTGATGCGGGTCAAGAATAGCCCTGCATACATCTTGGGGTGGGGGGAGGAGGGAAAGAAAATCTGGAACTCAAAGTTATGTGGAACTGAGTGTTGTAAACTAAAAATAAAAAATCCTAATTATAAAAAAATTTTTTTAAAAAAGATGAAACACCAAAAAAAAAAAATAGCCCTACATCGATTCAGCTTAAAAGGAACATTGCTGTTGACTCTGAGGGTGGGAATCTGTGAGGTAGTAGTTTATTATGTTTTTTCCGGTTAATGGCTGCTGAGAAACATCATAAAGATACTGAAGCATGTGGTTCAGTGAAAAAAAAAAACAGTTTTTGGAGTAGAAGGCCCTGTGCTCAAAGTCTTACTCTAACAGCTACTCCTTGTAGAATATTAGGCAAGCAAGTAATTAATTTCTCTAGGTCTCAGTTTCCTTACATATAAAAAAAAGATGGGATTGGGTGAGTTGACCTCTTGAGGTTCTGTCTAGCTCTCATTCTGTAATTGTAAGAATTTAGGACAGATGAGACTCTGAAGGTTATCTAGTCAACATGGTTCAGTGGAAAGAGTCAGAAGACCTGGATTCAAATGTGACCTCAGACACCTACTAGCTGTGCAATCCCAGGCAAGTCACTTAACCTTTGTTTGTATTAATCCTCTGGCAAAGGAAATGGCAAAGTACTCTAGTACCTTTGCTAAGACAGTACGGTACACAGTGTCACGAAGAGTCAGGTATAGCTGAATGACTCAACAACAATAACAATGAACAGCACAGTATAGAATAAAAAGTACCAAATTTCATATTGTAAGTAACAAGACCAGCCTATCAGGTAGTGCCCCCACCTCCACCCTCTCCTTTCTAAGTGAGGCAAGGTACTTTTACTTACATCTAACTCCAGGTTGGAGGCCAGAGACTGGTCACTGCCCTAGCCTGGAAGGGTATAAATGACTTCCGGCTACCTTTGCCTGAGTGTCAAGGTCCTCCTTATCACTGATGCCTGGAGTCTCTTCCCTTGCTTGACCTGCTTTGCTCCTTTAACTCTGGCAGTCTCTTGGTTCCTCCTATTTACCTGAACTCTTGACTACTCAACTTGCCCTCCTAGTTATTTTCTGTTTACTTGGCTTCTGGCTTCATCACCTGGTCCTGACTCATGGCCTCTGCTATCAACTCAGATGAGCAATCCTCACTCCAGCTTTTCCATATCTGGCCCCTTTCCTGGCACCCACAACTTACTGCCTAACCAAAGTAGCAAAAAGAGCAAGAGGCTCTCAAGAGAGGGAAAGACCAGTGTGGACTGGAGAAGCTGGGAGGCCATGATGGATGAGGCGGGATCCCATGTAGTCCTGGAAAAATATATACAATTTCGATAGATCTAGAGTTAAGATTTTGTTGCCATTTAAAACCTTACAGAACACACAGAAATTTCCAGACTAGAAAACACCTTGCCTCCAGCTGCTTCGTTGTTCTCAATACTATTTGACACAGAGAAAGTAACTTTCTTAAAATGCTATTTACAATATTCCACAGATAGCAATTAGACCAGAATAAGAAACCTTATAGATTATCTAGCCCAATACCTCTAAATTTACAAATAAAAAAAATGAAGCCCACAGAGCACTTAGCACAGTGCCTGGCACATATAGCATTCTCTTAATGAACATTCGTTGACTAACCACATAAATGAAATGACTTGCCAGTGTCGTACACAGCAGACCTGGGATTCAGCTCTAGGTTTTTTGACTCCAAATCTCATGCTCTGTCCCCTATGCTAGGCTACATATCCTGGTTCAAAAATCTGTGATGCTCTTCAGTGTTTGGAATAAAGAGGGCCAGGACAGGCTCACTGATGGGCCATTCTACTTTCAATCTTTTCTTCTCTAGCTTACACGAACACTGCTTCAGTCAATCTGTTCACTGCATCCTGGACACATCCTGGTCATTCCTGCCTGCACAAGTAGCCTAAATCTTTCTCCTTGTTTGGAATGTCCTCCTAATTCCTTTCTTTGAACTAAATTTTACCCATTTTTCTGGATCCAACTCAAATCCCACCTATGTGAAGCCTTAACTGAAGAGAGCTGGACAATGATGAACAAACAAGGGCTTGGGACTAGAGGACCTGGAGAGTCTCCTATCTCGAAATATCTGATCCTAGAATGAGATCATATTTGTAAGGCACTTAGCGCAGCATCCGGCACATAGTAAGCACTTAATAAATGCTTACTTCTTTCCCTTCACCCACTCTGAACTCCGATAACTACTTCTGTTGTTCTAATGCCTTAAGGTTAGTGGAGCATTTTCATTATAGTAACCTATAAGGCTGATAATACAAGTACTGTAATCTCTATTTGACAGACTAGTAAAATTACAGAAAAGTTAAATGACCTGCCTATGGTCACACACCTAGTACGTCTCTAAGCCAGGATTCAAACTCAGGACTCATAACGATATTGATAAATAGAACTCGTATTTATGTAGCACTTTGAGGTTTGCGAAGTGCTCTATGCGCATGATTTAATTTCATTCGGACAACAACCCTGTGAGGTGGATGCTACTATCGTCCCCATTTTTCTTTTTTACAAATGAGGAAACTGAGGTTGGGAGGTTGACTAGCAATAACCTAAGACAATATTCAAAGCCAGGTCATCTTGACTCTAACAATCTGTCCATTCTGTCAACAGACCTTCCAAATCCAGGACTCTTCCTATTAGAACACAATGGCCTCTCATAAACTTCTTTCCCCTTTCACTTGATATTCAAATACATAAAGCCTTGTATTGGTATTTAATCTTTTTTTGTTGTCGTTCCTCTCTTTGTTTGTGAGAGGCAGTAGGCCAGAGTGGTTAGGGAACAGTCAGGAAGATCCCGGTTTAAATTCTACCTCTAACACCCTCTGGCTATGTGACCTTGGGCAAGTCATTTAACCTTTAAGTGCTTCAGGAAACTCTTAAAATTTTAAAATGCAGGCACTGATAGACCTTGGTGGAGGAATTGATTCAAGAGCTCTCCATAACAATGAAATCTACTGGTCTGTAAAAACACACACACACACACACACACACACACACACACACACACACCTTTCACATCTTCACCATTTTTTTTTGAGGGGGGAAGGCAGGGCAATTGAGGTTAAGTGACTTGCCCAAGGTCACACAGCTAATAAGTGTGTCAAGTGTGTGAGACCGGATTTGAACTCAGGTCCTCCTGACTCCAGGACCAGTGGTCTACTCACTGCATCACCTCGCTGTCCCCAAACATCTTCATCTTTAGGTATGTATGTATATATATATATACATAATATATGTATTATATATACACACATATATACCTACATACATATACATATATGTATGTATGTTTTTTCCCCTCTCTAACCAGACTATAAGCATCTTGAAGGCAGAAACCATATCTCATACTTTCTTGTATTCCCCAAATCATCTACCACAGTGCTAAGCACATTGGGAATGCTCAACAAATAGTTTTTAACCAAATGAATGTATCCTTTCTTTTGTTGCTGTTCAGTTATGGCTGACTCTTTTGTGACTCCCTTTGGGGTTTTCTTGGCAAAGACAGTTGGAGTGGTTTGCCATTTCATTTCATTTCGCCAGCTCATTTTACTAGTGAGGAAACTGAGGCAAAGGATTAAGTGACTTGCTCAAGGTCACACAGCTACTTAAGTGTCTGAGGTTGAATCTGAACTCATGAAGAAGAGTCTTCCTGATTCCAAGCCCAGTGCTCTATCCGCTGCTGATAATCTAGTTAGGTTTTGTTTGTCCAAAAGCCTGGAGAAAGATGTGCAAAGAGATAACAGGGAGAGAGAGACAGAGACAGAGAGACAAACAGAGAGAGAGAGAGAGAGAGAGAGAGAGAGAGAGAGAGAGAGAGAGGGAGAGGGAGAGAGAGAGCCAGATTCATAGAGACAGAGACAGAGAGAAACAGAGACATAGAGAGAGACAGAATGACAGAGAGATAGGGAGAGACAGACGGAGAGCCAGAGTGACAGAGACAGAGAGAGAGAGAGGGAGAGAGAGAGAGAGAGATTGGAGACACAAATCCTAAATAGGCCTCTGAGCTAAGCTCCCTACTCAAATACACCATAGATCTAACCAATATAAAACATCTTATGTATTCCTCATATCAGTGCCACTTTTCTGGATGTATGCCTGACTTCTCCAAGTATACCTCTCTCAAATCGGATACTCACTCCTCATTCATGCAGAAGCTGTGAAAATATACAGAATTCCACAGCATTTTAGAGAAGGAAATTACCTCAATGGCTTACAGTCAAAACTATATCTAAAAAGGAATCCTCACTGTAAGAGTTGCTACCTATTGTCTCCAGGAACAAAAACGAAATCCTCCTGTTTGGCTTTTAAAACTCTCCATGTGCTGGCCCCTTCCTACCCTACCAGTCTTCTCCCACCTCACACTACTACCCACCCTGCTGCCCTGTCATCCTGAACTCCTTGAGCCTAACCCTGGCCTCCTTGCCTGCTAGTATACACACTCCATTTCCCGAGTCCAGGCATTTTCACTTGCTGACTCTCATGCCTGGGACTCTCTCCCTCCTCATCCTCCCCTCCTGGTTCCCCTGGCTTCCTTCAAGTCTCAGCTGAAGTTCTGTCTTCTACAAGAAGCCTTTCGCCATCCTCTTTCATGTGACTGCCCTTCTTCCATTCATTATCTCCTATTTATCTTGTTTGTACCTAGTTGTTTTCAGACTGTCTCCCTCATTAGACCACGAGCTCCTGGAGAGCAAGGGCTGGTTTTTGCCTTTCTTTGTATCCTCAGCATTTTGCCCAGTGCCTGACATGTGGAAGATGCTTGATAAATGCTGGTCGGCTGACTGCAGCATACCCAGTTGTTAGGCACCCTCCTCCTGGAGATTGTCTGTGCTACTTTTGCACAGCTCTGATTCTTGGGGAGTTTTTTTTTCCAACAAGAAGGCTAAAAGTGCCTCTGAAATGTTTTATCTATTGTTCCTGGTTCAGCCCTTAGGGATTGAATAGAACATGCCTAATACCCTCTATAAAGGAAGACTGAATGTGTGTGTGTGTGTGTGTGTGTGTGTGTGTGTGTGTGTGTTGTGTGGGGGGGGGCAGGGTGGGTATATCAAGTAATGGCCATAGTATTAAAAAACAAAAGGCGTCAATACAACTTTAAAATATGTAAATTACCGGGAAAGAAAGAAATAAAGAAAGAAAAGGAAGAGAGGAGAAGGAAAGAAAGAAGAAAGGAAGAGAGAGGAAGGAAAGAAAGGAGAAAGAGAGGGAAGAAAGAAAGGAAAAAGGGAAGAAAAAAGGAAGGGAGAGGAGAGAGAGACAGAGAGAGAGAGACAGAGAGAGAGAAATGAAAATAGAAACAAAATAAATGTCTATAATGTGTTATTCTTATGATACAGGCTCTGGACTTCTAGGCTAGCCAAGAGATTTTTCTTTCTTTCTTTAAATGTGCATTTTCTCCCTCTGGGCAGACACATTATTTCCAAGTTAGAGGGGAAGGTTACACATATTCCCTCAAGAGAAAAATATGATCATCAGAAAGCTGGGCCTGAGAGAGCTCTGACTAGGCTTGAGTAAATTGTAAAGGATTCAGAGTTCAAGTTCTTGGCAATGTGCCCAACTAAATTATAGTAGCTGGAAAAAATCCTACAAGTAGGTTTTTTACCAAAATAATTAAGAGGGTTAAACAGAAAGATCACTTTGTAGGGAAAGAGGTACAGAATGGTCTGACAGGGTAGCTTTGAGTTGCCTTCCAAGAATCTCTCCCTGATTCTCCTCCCAGGACCTGTCTAAGGCTCATTTCAGGCTGCCCTGGCTCCTGGAAAGAGGCCTTTTCCTGTCTGCCTCCTGCTAGAACCTTGAACTTCTCAGGAAAAAACAAATTCTTAAAAGAGAGCCTTAGTTTTGCCTCCTTCCCATTACAATTACCACTAATGGGGTAACAGAAAAACTTAAAAAAAAGCCCATACCCAACCAAGATGTCAAAGGGGCTAGATGAAAATCAGCAGTCAGATCACAATTATCTTGAAGGGAGTAGGGGAGAAAAGAAAGGCAAATCAGATAGAGAATAACTCTGTGAAAATAAGACACTTGCCCAGGAATGATTGAAATTAATAATGGGATACCAAAGATAGAAAGCAGTATGGCATAATACAGAGCTGGCCAGGAGATCCGGGGTTCAGTCCTGTCGCTGATTTTCTGGGCCTCAGTTTCTTCCTCTTGTAAAATGAGAGGGGTTGGACCAAAGGACCTCAAAGTCATCTCTCTACTATAACATTATGTCATTCTATGAAGTGACAAATAAGTTAATTCAATTAATGTCTGGACTAGCAGAAATCTCCACCCCTGAAAAGCAGCTATTGAGAAAACTAAGTCATTCCATTTCTAATTGCCATGCTAAGGGTAGGTGAAGCAAAGGGGTAGCAATTGATTTTAGGGAGGTTCTTGGAAGAGCTCTCTTCTGCTTGTTGAAGAGAGAATCCTAGTCTTACTGAGCGACGAATGACTGGTCCACACCCTTCCTAGATAATAAATGTGGCACAGAACAATATGTTAGGGGCAGTTGTTCTATTTTCACAGAGCTACCATCTTTCTGACTTTCCTCTTCCTGCCTTTTTCAAGATGCTTTGTGGTCTGAGGACTGATTTTGACACAGTGCTCTTGACATCTGGGCTGAGTGTAGGGTTTTTTTTTTAATACCTGTTTTCCCATTAATGGCAAAGAGGTAATTCTATGTAAGGTAGTTCCATGTCTGAAAGATTACATAGGTTCCTGGGAAAGGTAGAAAACCAATGGAAAAGACTGTGATGGGTTTGGGTGAGGGCCCTTTTACTTTCTGTTGTAGATACTTTGCTACCCTGTGACCTTTAATAGACACCAAGGCCTGATTTTCCTAAGGGAAAATTGTGGGTGGGGACAAAATGAGCCATTATCAAAAGGCCTTTCCATTTAAACTCGGTATTTGTTTCAGTCCAGAGCAAGTTATAATTAGATAAAATAAATCCGTAAAGCAAAGCAGAAGGCTAAACTAGTCTAGCTGCTCCGTGACTTGGTTATTGGATGCAGTGAGGGGAGGTGAGAGTGTGGCACTGCTACGAGGAAAAAATCCCAGGGATAATGGGAAAAGAAAAAGAATACAGGATGTATCAAAAGCTATTAAAGCTTAAACTGCACTAAGACTTTTGTGATGCCCAGTAGTATGCAGCTTAAATTCAAATATAAGTTGTTTTTACCAGCAGTTTTGAGTATGCATAGCACTTAATGGAGACAGTTAACTCTCATGCATGTTGTTATAGCTAAAAGGAATTATTTGAGGCCATTGGTCCTTTCCTTGTGGCTCTGAGAGTGATCATTTTGGGAACAAAATGGGGGTGGCAATAGTGGAATAATGGAGGGCCTGTGGATATTTTTTTTATTCTCTCATTAATTATCCAGGTGACCTCGGGTAAGTCAATTCATATTTCTAAGCCTGGGACTCCTGATCTATAAAATAAAGGAACTGAATTAGGAGCTCTCGCAGGTTTCTCCCAGCTCTAAAATTCTGCAATTCTAGGAATCATTAGCCCAACAGCTAGTACCAACTAATTCTTATTTTGATACCGCTGAGTCCCTGGTTGGAACCACTACACATTCCATGAATCCTTAGGGCTCCAATCTTCCAATACTCTCAATGCCTTACTCATCAAAGTGATTAGTGATTTACTTTGGAATTTTCTATCCATTCTCATCTGAGACTTTGGATTTTAAGAAAAAAAATCAAGATCATACAAAGTGGAGAATCAATCCAGAATACTCTAGGAAGTTAGATAAATAGAGTGAGTTCAGTGCAGTCTCATCATGTCCTGTGCTGCGTACAGGGCATGAGATAACCGTATTCCTCCAGGACATAATAGATCTAGGTTCCAGTTCGTAATTCTCTTAATTCTTCTCCCAGAGATCTGCCCGGTGGAAAACAATGCTTGTTTAGCTATTTCAGAAACAGGATTTCTTATTGTTCTAACAGATTTTTCTCCATATCTTGGTCTATTTTGAGTAAAACAAAACATTAACTATTCTACTTAAGATAATCTGTGGCTAGACTAGTAACTTTGTTCAAATTCTAATTATTAGTATTTATTGGTCTTTGTAATTAGTATGCAGAGACATAACTAAGATGAGGCTGAAATTTAGAGGGTACTGACAGTACTTGAATTCTTTTAGCAGGTAAAAATAGTTGAGCAGAACAAGAGTTAAAAATAGGGAGCTCCAAGATCCTTTCTTTATGGCACTCCAGGTCCAACTCTGTTTCTATCCCCAACTACGACTTCCCCAGAAGTGCTTCATAAGATCTGTGTCTCCCTATCACTAAGTAATGTGTCCTAGAGTCTTTTCCTCCATGAGTTCTCATGTCCCAAAATCCAGGGTTTTCCCTTAAGGTCCCCATACCCACTGACTTTTATCTTAAAAAGCTGATTTTTGCACTGCTTGTCCCATGTAGGTTTTTAGTGTTGCTTGGGCACCATAATTGTTATTTACAGCTTTGTTAATATACACAAATACTTAGTATACTTCCAAGTGAGACTCCTAAAAATCTCAACAAAGAGGGATTTCAAATTTTTCTAAGAACAATTTTCAAAAAAGCTCTTGGTAAATGGCAATGGAGAAGGCAAAGGTGTGTGTGTGTGTGTGTGTGTGTGTGTGTGTGTGTGTATGTGTGTGTTGGGAGGAGGTGAAACTGAAGATTAATGCCTTATGTATGCATTAGTCATATATTGCTACATTCATACAACATTAATAACAGTGATAATAACTAACTTTTATATAGCGCTTCAAGGATTGCAAAGCCCTTTACAAATATGATTTCATTTTATCCTCACAACAACCCTGAGAATATATGCTATTATGACTCCCATTTTAAAGATGAGAAAATTGAAGAAAACAGAGTTTGAATGACTTGCCCAGGATCACACAGCCAGTTAAGTATCTAGGGCTAGATTTGATCTCATGTCTTCTGGACTCCAGTTCTAGCTCTCTATACATTGTGCCACTTATCCCCAGGAATTGATTTTTGAGCAATGACAAATGACAAAAACAATTCAATGACCAAAACAAATTGGTGATTTTAGACAAGTTTCCAGGAGAAAGCTCAAGCCAATTCACTAACACAGTGAGATGCAGAGAAGGTGCCAACCTACACTGGTAGAGGGAGTTTCCTCACTGGGGTACTGCCCATTCTTCTGGAATAGCAGAGAAGCAAGGTGCCATATGAGAGTTTGTGCTATATAAAGCAGAACATTGAGAGGATGCTGGCTGGAAAAGGAGGCTGATATGGCTGCTTTATGTATTTATTGGCCTCTAACTGGCTGTTGGTCGTCTGCATAAGCACCATTTTCCTACAGAGCAAGTCAGTGTTGTGTAGTGGGTAGAGAACTCAGAATCAGGAGGACTTGGGTTCATATTTCATCTGGTATCTACTCACGATGGAATGCTCCACACTTAGCTTAACCTCTCACTGCCCTCATGCAACTCTCTCAGAATCTAAGTTATGGAGGCTTTGACAGATCTGCATGGCAGAAAATTTTCCTCCCTGTGAGCTTCCAGTGCCAAAGAAATCACAGATCCTGACAACCAGTGTGACTTAAAAAACAAACAAACAAACAAAAAAAAAAAACAAACAAAAAACCACAACAACCAAAAAAGTTCCTGGCACTTCACAGTGAAGCAGCTAAGGAGAACATGGCAATTGTTCCCCAGCCCTGCAAAATCAGATTGCTGGTTTTATATAATATGAGCCACAGAGCCCTTTGAACTGGGAAAAACCTAGGAAATTCATTTTACATTAAACCTGCAGATGAAGCCCAACAGGGAATTGAGAGGTGAAAAGCCAGACTATATCCACCCACTCATCTGGGCTCTCCAATATTTCTGCTTTTCATGAATTTCTGGGCATGTGTTTTCTTTTTTGGGGAGGGCGAGGTGGGGGTTAGGAACGAGATCATAGAACAAAGGTGGGACATATTTCTCTGCAATAGAATTTGAGGCTCACAAAACTAAAGGTGATGCTTCTCATTAACAAACTGTATCCTTTCTTGAAGATAGGACAGGAAAGCTGGATGTATGGGAGCTGTGGTATTATAGCTTCAGATAACTTGAATCATACTGTGAATTTAATCTCCCAATATTTATAAGACTGAATCAGGAGGAAATTATTCCCTCAGAACAGCTTACAAGTTTTCAGGAATTATCAGTGGGAGGAATTAGGCCAGAGATGAGAAATCAAGGCATTAAATTTTCTAAGATGAACCGTCTTGGAGAAATGAAGGTAAGGCTTTATGTCTATAGGATCCCTGAACAATCAAGCACCATGAGCTTATGCATTGGGATGCGTGATTTCATCATTTTGTGAATGCAAATTGTGGGAATTTCTTCAGGCAGCTGGATAAGCCTAGGGAAGAAAGGTAGCAAGGTCAAGCACTGCCCTTGGACTCAGGAAGACTTGGGTTTGAATTCTGCCTCAGACATTCAATAGCTGTGTGACCTGGATAAGTCATTTAAACTCTCTGTGCCTTATTTCCTCATTTGGAAAATAAAGGAACTAGATTCTATGATGTCTAAAGTGTCTTCCTAAGGGAACTAGGTGGATAGAGTGCTGGGCCTGGAGTCAAGAAGACTCATCTTCCTAAGTTCAAATCTAGCCTCAGACACTTACTAGCTGTGGGACCCTGGGCAAGTTACTTCACCCTGTTTGCCTCAGTTTCCTAATCTATGAAACGAGCTGGAGAAGGAAATGAAAACCTATTCTAGTATCTTTGCCAAGAAAACCCCAAATCGGGTCACGACAAGGCGGAAATGACTGAACAATAGAAAAGATCTCTACCATCTTTAAACCTATGATCCATAAATAAGCTAGGCTTGAAACCTCATAGTCAATCTTGACTCCTCCTATGGATTTACCCCACAAATCCAATGGGTTGGCAAGTCTTACTGTTTCTGCCTTCACATCTTACATAAACATACGTACACATATGTGTGTATACACACATACACATATGCTTGTATGTATATACACACGTATGCATGTATGTATACATAGTTTTCTACCATGCAGATCTGTCAAAGCCTCCATTACTTAGATTCTGAGAGAGCTGAATTAGGGCAGCGAGAGGTAAATCTAAGTGCAGAGCACCACACGGTGAGTGGGTATCATCTAGATGTATAGACATGTGTGTATGTGTATGCATGCTCTCCCTCTTAACCTCTCTTCCCTCCTATCCTCCCTGAACTCCTTCAAGAAAGCTCAGATCTCACCTTATGCAAGAGGCCTCTCCACCACCACTCCCTTCCCTCTGAGACTACCTTCCTTTGGCACTGTGTCTTCTATACAGGCAGTTATTTGTATGCCTTCCCCATCATTAGAATGAAAGCCACTTGATGACTTGTTGTTCTTTCAGTCATTTTCTGTCTGGTCCAATGCTCCCTGACCCCATTTGGGATTTTCTTGACAAAGAAGAGCTTTCCATTTCCTTCTCCGGCTCATTTCACAGATGAGGAAACTGAGGCAAACAGGGTTAAGTGACTTACCCAGGGTAACATAGCTAGCGAGTGTCTCAGGCCAGATTTGAACTCAGGAAGATGAGTCTTCCTGACCCCAGGCCCAGTACTCAATCTACTGTGTCACCTACCTGGGTATCTGAGGGCAAGGACTGTATTTTTGCCTTTCTTTGTATTCACAGTGGTAAGCACATTTCTTGGCACATACTAAATGCCTGTTGACTGGTTGATAACGGCAATAATGATACTGTAACTCAGCAGATGAGGCTTAGAGAATTGCCTTGGGCACCTGGAAGTTGAGGGGCTTCACCAAGGTCATACGGTTAGCTGTATCAAAAGGTGAAATCTGAATCCAGATCTTCCTGATACTATTCCCAGCACTTGACTTACTGGACCAGGTTTGCCTCTTCAACATGAATATAGACACTTTCACAGAATCACAGAATTTCAGAGTTGGAAAGGACTTCAGTGGCCATTTAGTCCAACCAGTGGCCAAAAAAAATCCCTACTACAACACAAGTTGACCATCCAGCTTTTGCTCAAAGACCTTTAGGGAAGAGGAATCAGCCACCTCCTGTAGCACCATATTGAGCTCCTGGATAAATCTAATGGTTAGGTAAGTTGCTTCTTGCACCAAGCCTTCTTTTGCCTCTTTGCTTCTAGCTATTACTCCAAAGTCTGCTTTCTGGGATCAAAGAGAAGAAGTTGATTCCATCTTGCACTTTGATTTTGTCTAACAGGTAGAAATATTGGCAAGGATCTCACCAGGCTGAGGATGCTGGCTCCTGGTCCTGTATCTGCAAGATCAGACCACGGACACTTTCTGCTTCTGGGACAATCCTTTCAAATCATACCTGAATTGGAGATGTAACTGATAGCACTAGTGGTTCCTGCACAAACCACCTTCAAGTCGGATGAAGCTTGCATGCGACTTCTAATTTGCAAAGTGCATCTGCTTTATAGACCCTTTTTACAGCAACTTTATAATTAGAAAAACACAGCTTATATTTTTCTCACTTCCTAAGTCATAAAAAAACTGGCTTTATTTTTAAAATACTAATTACATGACAGGGAAAAGCCTCTAATTTCAGGGAATACACTCAACGAAGACAAATAATTTGTAAGCAGAGTAACAAAAATTTTCTGGTGGCAGAAAAATTACGTGGTACTGTTAAGTGGAATTTATTAAACAAACACATTTGTGCTGCTTTTTCCTGGACTCACTTCAGGTTCTCCTATTGGTGGGTGGGGCAGCTAGGTGGTGAGTACTGGGCCTAGAGTCAGGAAGACTCATCTTTCTGGGTTCAAATATGGCCTCAGATATATGTGGCCTTGGGAAGTCATTTAAACTTGTTTGCCTCAATTTTGTCATCTATAAAATGAATTGGAAAAGGAAATGACAAACTGCTCCAGTATCTTTGCCAAGAAAACCCCAAATGGGGTCACAAAGAGATGGACATGACTGAACAAATCAGTAGGTGACACCTTAAAACAAATCATTCAGGGAGTTGGGGGCTTTCATAATTGGGGCAGGATCATTATTATTATTATTTGCAGTTAAGCCCACTTTGGACATTTTACCTCTCCTAGCTCATAAGGAGGTGGCCTAAAGAGGACAACTTCTCCTTGAGAGTGGATTTTGTTTAATTACCTATCATAAGGATCCCCATAGATCTTCTCAGGAGACAAGATGAACTGCATTTAGAAACTGAAAACCAAATTGTAAAGGAAGTTTTACATAGTGATATGATTCCAACAGATAATAAGAATGACATAACAAAATATTTCTGCCTTGGTTCTGAGCCCTCCCCCTCTCCTTTTTTTCTTCCTATGGATAGAGCTTGTATTATTTTCTGGTGTCATGAGCACCTCATTTGGGATGTCAAATGATCGTTAGAAAAAACATAGTATAACGTTTGTCAGGAACTGGGGTACCTATGAATCACAAAGAGAAAAAGCAAGATTTCACAATGTGATCTCCTACCTGTGAGGAGAAAACAAGTTTTACTATGAAAGAATAGTATTCAAAATAGATGTCCAATAAATAGAATTAGAGATTAAAGTGAGGGACACTAAATATAATTCCCTTTAAATTTTGGGCTATCTTAAAACCCTCAACTTGAAAAATAACGTGGTATCTAAACCATATGAAGCAGAAGTATGATTCTTGGTGGAAGAATATCAAAGGAATTATGAGCAGGTAAATCCTTCTGTACAAGGGCATTAGTTTTTTAAAATGTATTGACATCCTACCATTAAGATAAGAGATCTGCACTTCCAAATGGTAAAAAGGCGGGGGGATCTAAAGAATAGAACTAAATTCTGTAATAAAATACATTCTGCAAGGTTTAGCCAAAGGCCATACTATAGTACTACAAATTTTGCTGAATTTGGAGTCAAAGGACCTGTGTTCAAATTCTGACTCTGCTTCTTACTAATTTTCTTAACATCTCAGAACCTCCATTCCCCGCTCTGTAAAATGACAAGTGGGATGGTTTAGATCATCCATAAAATCCCTCCTAGCTCTAAGTTCTATGATTCTGGGTGTATTCATCTGAGTCTGGCCATACCAAATCCAAAGAATTTGATCTACCCTGGATGGTAGGACGATTTCAGGTATTCTCCCCATTCTGCAGTTAGGGAAAATGAGGCACAGTAAATGAAATGACCATCTTAAATCTGGGCAAGTAAAGGCAGAGCTAGGGTAGTGACTCAGGTTTTTAAACTGAGACCCCAGGGCTTGTCTTAAATTTCATATGACACTTTGATCCTCTCAGTTCTAAGAGTTTATGATGATGGAGTCATTTTTAACTTTTCTCTCCTTTGCAACCTTCCTTGATGTGCCTTCCTATCCCCATATAATCCATCGTTGAATGTCTATTTTCTCTATACTGTCTTTCTGATCCTTCACAAAGTCCTGAGAAGGCAAAAACTGAAAATTGAAAGTCCACAGGCTTTGCAAACTATGTTATGATTTGCAAACTCTATTTGTGGTCTTAAAAGCAATGCTAGCAGAGTGTAAGCACTAGCTTAATACCATGCTGGAAAGAGTTTGAGTATGGTAGATTGAACTGAATAGGCTGAGTCTGTTTTCAATGATCCAGCCTCTCTAAGTATGGAGAGGTCATCCCAAGCAGGCTGGCCACATAGTGATTAATTTTTTGGACACCTATGGACAGAAAAAAATTAAAATGGTGCTCCCCCGCCCTTTTTATTATGTGGTCCTCCTTCTACTTCTGCAAAGGTGGAATAGGAATAGGTGAGTATGGTGGGAGATACGTAGGTGAACATGACTTAGGAAGAAGAAACAGGAAAGGCTGAACACTCGTGGGCTTCTTGGAGGCATCATGCCTTTATAACATGAATACTCCTCTCTGTGATCTGCTCCAGCTTTTTGAATTGCACGGCTATCACTCTGCTCTAATCCCTCATCAATTCAACATCAGCCCTCTAATTTAGATACTATTGGAGCACAGTGGGAGTTCAAGAACTACTATTGATTCATGCCTTATGAACAAACTCTAAAAAAAAAACCTATGTCATGAGGTTTGACCAAAGACCAAACTTGTATTTTTATAGCCCCCTTCCTATGAAATTAAAAAAAACCCATGAGGTATCAGGAGAATAAACCTGATACTCCATCAAAATGTTACCCCTTTCAACTACGGCTGCTGCTTGGAGATCCTTTTAAGTCCTAGAACACAGTCTTCAAGTATACCTTCCTTTAAGAACACCATATCCTCCTGCTCTCCATTTCTTTTAAACTGTGAACCTATGAGTTTTGAGTAGGTTCTGACAAAGGGCAACATCTTTTTCTTACATGTTCTCATTTCTTGATTCTCTTCCTACCAGGTGTCTATTTAGATGATCAACTTTCTACATTTTTACAACTTCTCTTGACATTGAAAGGGCTTTTGAGACTAAGCATAAACCCCTTCCTTTAACTTTAACCCATGACCTCTTGTTAAATGTCCATACTTAGTATTTTAAATGGTCATATGATGGCTACGTTATCCTTGTTTAATCAGGTCTTTTATGTTTCTGTAGGTTCCTTTCCCTTGTATCCAGATGCTCCTATTTCAAATAAATTCTAATGCCACCTGTTAGGGGTTTAAAAAAAAGCAAGGGGTGGGGTGAAATGAGAAGAGAATATTTTCTCCAGCCTAAAATAATAGATTTGCCTTGTCCCTAAAACCCCTGCTAGATTAAGCATTAATATTTGATATGCAGGCAGGCCGTCTCTTTTCAGCATATATCAGCTCTTTTACTGGATTATACTATATATTGTGTGTTGAAAGCTACCCCATATCTTTATTAAAAGAAAACTAAGAATACCCACTTATGCCGAGGGAGAATTTTATAGTCTCTCCAAATTTATTTCCCATCTTGATTCATACTGAGAATTTTCTCTCCTCGCTCCAAGCTACCCTACTGCCTAACTCCCCAATGAATTGCAGTTTTCAATCCTTGCTTGTTGGCCAACCCCAAACACAGTGCTGAGCCTGTTGATGACTTGCTTAGCGGCTCTCCACACACTGAACAGGGCGGGTTGCGGGTCTGTCCGGCTGAAGACTTTATTACTCATCTGCCATCGAGCATGACTATGGTATAATTCATCACATTTACCCCCAAACCAAAACCAAACTAAAAATGACTTCTTATGCAGTGTTAGGAACTGTGGGGTGGTGGAGGCTGGGGGGGGAGGCAGGAAGCCAGGTGTTTTATTGTTCAATGTCTTGTCAGCAGCTCATAAAAATAAATTAATTCTCTGAGGGCAGGGAGCATGTCTTCCGAAGTAGCATGTACAGTGCCCAGCACACTTCTGGAGGTGAAGGCAGAATTCTTCTTACAGTTATTTCTGTTAATGATGATAATAACCTCCAAGACTAACCATAATATCTGCCTTTTAGTAATAATGTAATAGAGCTAATATTTCTTCCTTTCAGCATACAGTAGCAAAGGGACACCCTTGCTTTTAGAATGCATTTATTTTTCAGCTATAATTAACTAGTCCATTTAGCTACCATCATCACTTCAGACATCTGACACTCTATTTTACACGCCCATTTGTATAGGCTGATTTAAGGTTTGGTTCTCTTCTTTCCATTAAATGCAAGCTTCCAGATCTACTGCGCCTGTTATATGAATCCTGTTTTAACTGTTTTTCTGTCATGTGAAAAATTAGCAGTAATATCCACAGTGAATTCTGCATTTCCCTGTGGATGGAGCCTCAGTGCCTAGAGGATCTAGGCTTCGAAACAGAGGCAGAGGAACTAAAAAGGAGAGGCTGAATGACAGTGGTCTCCCCAAAAGCAAGGGTTAGGGAGAAGCATGCTTTTAAAGAGCGTTCTCTGTTTTCTTTGCTTTTTACAATTTAGACAAAAACCAAACAAGCAGCATGTGGGAAGTGAGCCACGGTGTATCAATATTTATGCTTCTTGGAATTTACTAATTCAGCAAAGCCTTATGCAAATGCTTAAGCAACATAAAGGCAACTCTTGTTTCTCCACACGATGACAATCTTTCAATCACATGATCTTTACAAAAGGTTACAATTTTTTTTTTCCTCGTTTTGGACCACTTTTCTTAGAAGCTACAGGAGCTACTAAAAAAAATATACTAAGAGGTTGTGCAGTGGATAGTGTTCTGGACCTGGAGTCAGAAAGACCCGGGTCAAATCCAGCTGCAGATATTACTAGCCGTATGACTCTGGGCAAGTCACATAACTTCCATCTGTCTCAGTTTCTTCACCCACAAAAATGGGGATGACGATAGCATTTATTTAACAAGGTTATTATGAGGATCAAATGAATTAAAACATGTAAAGTACTCTGCAAACCCTACAATGCTGTACAAATGCTTGCTATTACTTTCATTATAACACAAATAAATTACCACGTAGAAAATCCCCAAATCATAACTTTTACTTTGTTGAAAGGGACATCATTCCTCTTTGCCATTTCTCCCCTCAGGCCTCATCCTCTGAAGTGTCAGATTTGGTTTCCTTTTTTCATTTGTAAAGTGCTTTGCAGAGCTTTAAAGTACTATATAAATGGTTTTGGTTGTTGAGTTGTTTCAGTGACCCCATTTAGAGTTTCTTGGCAAAGATGCTGGAGTGGTTTGTCATTTCCTTCTCCAGCTCGTTTTACAGATGAGGAAACTGAGGCAAACGGTTAGGTGACTTATCCAGAGTCACACAGCTAGTGTCTGAGGCCAGATTTGAACTCAGGTATTCCTGACTCTAGGCCTGGCGCTCTATCCACTGCACCACTCAGCTTCTCAGACATTACTTCCCTTTATCCACTTTATATTCTAGCCAAACTATATTTTACTTGCTGTTCCTATTCTATTCCATTCATTTCCCACCTTTATGAATGTACTCCCTCCTTACTTCTCTTAGACTCCCTACCTTTCTTCAAAGCTTAGCTTTAAGTACCTCACTTCTTGTTTAATTCCTTTCCTGATGACTTCAGTTACTAACATCCTCACCCTGAATAAAATTACTTTGTTTATTTGTATTTTTCTTTGTATATGTTGGTATCTCCCCAATAGAATGTCAGTTCCTTGAGGGCAGGGATGACTTTACTTGTCTCTGGATCCTTTCAGCTCCTAGAACAGTGCCATGCATACAGTGGGCACTTCATAAATGCCTTCTGAATGAATGAACAAATGAACAGCTGAAATATTGAAATGAGGAAAACAAGGCATTTCCTTTATACCAGTGGCGGGATTCAGTTAGCTCACACGGGTTCGGTAGAACCGGTACCTAATTTTAGGTTGAGTTCAGCAAACAAGTTGTTAGCAGGGGCAAGGCTTGCACCTGCTATGTCAGCAGCACCAGCGGCCTGGGCTCGGTTTCATGGAGAACTGGTTGTTAATTTATTTGAATCTCACCACTGCTTTATACTGACATGCATATCCACTAATTAGGTGCTTTCCCTGTGTTCATCAACAGCATACTTCAGGTTAAGTTTCCCCACCAATTTTTAATAGTTCTGCATGGCCAGTTTTCAGGTCTGTCAAGGAAAGTCGAGCCTAATATTCCAGTGTCGTGTTTATAGCCATCTGTGTAGAAACAAAATCAAGTTTGGACAGCTTTTATCTTGCTAAGGTTCAGCTATTTTGTTGTGTGGGCTGACTACCATGGTAGAACAAATAGATTCCCATGTTTGGAGTTAGTAGGACATAGGCAGCTTCTTTGAAACTGGGTCTCCCAAGTATTGACAAAATAATTAAAGCCACTGTGACCACCTTTGGGGAAAACACAACAAAAATCTTCCTAATATGGGCTATGGCTTTTTTTTCCTCTCTGAAATTTAAATAGAGATCAAAGGGATTCCACCCCCTGCCACCTCCCTACCCACCCCTTGCCCCCTCCCCATTTTGCCAGGAAGAAAACTTTGAGTTAACCAAGTTGTTTTGTTTATAGTCTGACTGATTACTTCTCCAGCTTATAAAGAAATAGGGCAGCAGTTACTATGCTTCCTTGGGTGACTAGGTTTACTACCAATGCATATGCAGGCAGGTATGGGCTGGAGTTTAAAATGTCCTTATATTTAAACCTCCTGGCTGACCCTCACACATTTAAAACACACCTGCTAGCTTGGCCTTCACTAGAGCTGTATTGCTTTTCGCCCTCAATTTTTTTCCTTTTTATAACTATTCTTCTTACTAGATCCTCGGGCTCTTGTGGAGATTAAGCAAGATAATGGATGTAAAAACATTTCATTAATGGTAAAGTGACAAACAGCCATAAGGCAGCATTTTTGTTGGTATTATTATAATTATTTCTATCCTAATCCGCGGCAAAGTCCATATCTTGCCAGAATTGATCTTAGCATCAAATTGGAAGTATCTTTTAGCAACTTACATAGAAGGTTGATGGCAAGCTAGTTAGCCAGTGGAACTGAGCTGCTGGTTTTTGACAGATCCATTGATAGTTAGCTATAACAATAATAGCCAGCATACATACAACGCTTTATGGTTCACAACGTGCCTTTATATTTCCAACAGTCTTGGGAGGTGGGTCCTACTGTTATTTTACAAACGAAGAAACTGAGGAGAAAGACTAAGGGACTTGCTAACGATCATACAACTGATAAGAGAGGTTGTATTTGAACTCGGATCTTCCTGACTCCAAGTCACTTAGCTTGAATTCAAGAAACATTTATTAAACACTTACTATGTGCCAGGCACTGTGCTAAGTGCTGGGGATAGGAATAAGAAAAAGAAAAACAGTGCCTGCCCTCAGTGGGTTGGAATGTAATGGTGGAAGACACAAAAGGAAGCTAAAAAGCAGGGTTGGGGAGGACTAGGAGGAGCCCAGTACCCAGGGGCAAAGGGGGCATGAGCATGATGCTCATGGAGTCGAAACAACCAGAGGCACCGATAGAAAATGAAGAGAGTTTCCAGTTGATAGTTTCATCCCTTTACCCAATTGACAAAGAAGGCTTTAAGACTCGGTCTTTATAGTTCTGGGATGGAGACTCTGTGAGTCCAAAAGTATTTCAGTTCACCATTTTCTCAGCAATTTTCTGGACTGTTTGAGTAAGTTAAGGTTCTGGACATTGGTTAACATAGAAAAGGGGTAGTTAGATGGTGCAGTGGATAGAGCATTGGGCCTGGAGTCAGGAAGACTCCTTTTCCTGAGTTCCAATTCTGCCTCAGACACTTCCTAGCTGTTGTGACCTTGGGCAAGTCACTTAACCCTGATTGCCTCAGTTTCCACATCTGTAAAATGAGCTGGAGAATGGAATGGAAAACCAGTCCAGTGTCTTTGCCAAGAAAACTTGAAAAGAGTCAGACAAGACTGAAAACAACTAAACAACTAAAAAACAACTCACCACCAACAAGAATTCTTACAGCGTTCACTCATCAGTAGTTATACTGTACACTGAATATAGTAATATAATAGAAAGAGCATTGTATTTGGAGTCTAGCCACCACGTACAGATGTTTGGGGACAAACAACTAGTTTTCTTTCTTCTAAGATGTGGAGAGATTGTAATCTGTGTCTGTGAAAGAAATATCTAACTGCCAACAGTTAGATGTATTTTGAAGTATCACCATTGTTACTCCTGCTTTCTTACTAAAAAAAACTGAATCCTAACTGGTGGTAGCAATTTAATAAATGCTTGTTGATTTGTCTTAACTTAATGTCTTCCCTTGGCCTAGGCTGAGATAAAACTCAGATGTGAATGACACTGATAAATGTCCGTGTATCTCAGATACTCTGAGCAATTGCCAAAGGCATGTGCTTCTCTGCCTGTTAGCTTTTAAAGGACTGAATAGAACCCATCACTTCCTAGATCAACTCTTTTTGAAATGCAGTATGAGTTTTTCTGGCCTTACTGGCCAAAGAGACAATATGAACAGATTCTGGGAAACAGGTGTATGCCTAAGTTGGTTAGGAAAGCAAAAAGCAAATGGAGAATGATTTTAGAAGCAAGGTAGGGGGGTGTGTGTGTGTGTGTGTGTGTGTGTGTGTGTTGTGGGGGAGAAGTACATATGTAGTCTGTGCCTACTTATGGACGAGGCCACTGGTGGGCCATGGGTTACATTTAGGTCAACTCTAAATTTCATTCCACATATTGCATCTGGCCAAAAAGGATGTCCAAGAACAGGTTCTAGAGGAATGCCCTTGAGCTGTCCTTAGTCCCTCAGTAGAAGGAAAGACATCTTAGTCTGCCTATGGCTTTCAAATTGGACCCTTTTTCTGAGGCCAGGAAAGAAAACTGACTAGAAAATAAGTTCAGAGGACAAGAAGATAGTACCAAGAAGGCAAAGATGTGTGTTCCAAGCTAGAACTATGGACACACACAACTTTGCAGAGTTCTCTTCCTGTTAGCTGTGGGCTAATCATTTAACCTCTATGGGTGTGATTTCTTTTGCTGCAAACTGAGGAAGCTGGAATTATGTGATGAAATGAGGATTCAAATCCCTGTTCTGCCTTTCAAATAGGGTAGGTCATCTCAAATACCATTCCTACGTTAGGTCTTCCCTGATCCCTCCTACGAGTGCGCGCTCTCTCTCTCTCTCTCTCTCTCTCTCTCTCCCCTCCTCTCTCTCTCTCTCTCTCTCTCTCACTTTCTCTCTCTCCTCTTTCTCTGTCTCTGTCCATCTCTGTCTTTTTCTCCCTTCCCCTCTCTCTCCCTCTTTCTTTGTCTTTGTCTCTGTCCCTGTCCATCTCTCTGTACCTATCTCTGTCTGTTTCCCTCCCTCCCCCTCTCTCTCCCTCTCTTCCACCCTCTTTCTTTCTTTCTGTCTCTGTCCCTGTCTGTCTCTCTATCCCTTTCTCTATCTGTCTGTTTCTATCTCTGTCTCTGTCTCTCTGTCTCTCTCTGTCTCTGTCACTCACACACACACATCCACCAAAACGTGCGTATTTTGTATGTATGTATATCTTTGCGTTTGGTCTTCTCTAGTAGAATACAAGCTCTTTGAGTACAGGGATGATTTCATTTTTTTTTTGTCTTTGAATCTCTATCACCTAACACAGTGCCTGGTATGTAACAGGCATAGTAAACACTTTCCTATTGACTGATTGACCACTTAGTTTCCTCCTAGCCCTTACAATCTCTGATTCTTATTCTCTCTGGAATATGGGGAAAGTGATTCATCAGTCAAATCCTGACCAGGCAGGGCAGCATTACTGAAGACAGGGAAAGGGAACTCTAATTGTGACTAAGAAAATGGCTTGAGGAACAAAACCTGCATTGTTGGTATTCAACAATTCATTTCATTTCATCTGCCTGTACTAGGAGGAAAGGAAATCTGTGGCAAGTAGAAAATGTAGGGCCAATCTCAGTTGTGTGCTATTCAAGAATGTTGTATGATTTCACACAGCTTTTTATCCTAACTTTTTTACCTCCCAAGGACAATAGGAAACTGATATTATTATTGTTAAAGATAAAAGCTTTTTTTATAGTTACAAAGAACTGGAAAACCAAGTTTGCCCCTGGGTTGGGGGATGGCTAAACAAGCTGCGGTACATAAATGTAACAGAATTTCATTTTGCTCTCAGAACCAATGGATAGGAAAATACAGAGAAACCTTGGCAAACTTATATGAAGTAATATAAGGTGAGGTAAACAGAACTGACAACAACATACGCAAAGACCACAACAATGTGAATGACAAGAATGACAAAAGAATGCTATGAAATTATGATGATAATCCTAACCCTGAAGAAGAGGTCTAAGGAAGTTCCCTTCCAGAGGTGGGGGTGTTACAGATGTGGAGGCCTTACAGATGTGGAGCACATATGTAATGTTGAACTTGATCAATGTATCGGTCAGTTTCTCTAAACTGTTTCTTCTTTTTTCCCCTTTTGTTATAAGCAATGTCTCTGGAAGGGGAAGAGGAAGGACACATTTGAAATTCAGGTGATATAAAAACAACAGATGGCAATAATAAATAACACAAAGGAAAGAATATTGGTCTTAGTGAAAGGAGACCTGAATTGTACAAACCACTCTCTTACTGACCCTGTGACTGAATAAATTGTCAAACTTCTTGGGACCTCAGTTTCTCTCTCTGTCAAATGGGAATTAAAAATACAGTTCTTGCTCTTTCTACTACACAGCGTTGATGTGAGGATCAAATGAAACATGAGAAAAGGGTCTGAGAGCTGTAGAACAAGCCACATCTGAACCTGGGGCATCCTTATTATCTGTGTACCAGACAAAAAGAAGGATAAATAAACATTAAAAACATAAAGAAATAAATTTCAATGAACCCTATCTGAGAATAGCAAATTAATGACTCTGATCAACAGCTTTAGAAGAGAGATGGGGAAGAACTATTTTAAAAGTTTGTCATATGTGCAATCTGGAGAAATGTAGGTAATTCACAATGTTACTATTTCTAAAAGTGACAAGAATGAGACGTGCCTTGGAAAAAAAATGAGCCCTGTGCTTTCGATTAGGGGATTGCTCCACTTTGGCAGTGTTGTAATTTTAATTGGAGAACACCATTTTTTCGTGATGTTTCTTGTGCGCACAAATTAGATCTGAATGTAACTGGCCCAAAGTTTCCTTAGCTGTTGTATGTGCTGTTCACACTGTGACAAGGAAAAAGCCTTCCCCTCTGGCTTGAGACCTGCAAATTGAAAAGCCCAGGTGACAACGGAATTTGGCATTTTCTTTTAAGAAAGATTAACTTGAAACATGATTTCTTCCCCCCCCCCAAAAAAAACCACTCATTGTCCATTCCTACCTCCCAACTATCTCCAGGGCAAGGGAAAAAAACCCTAGAGAAAAGGCAACTCAGCCCTAATTTTTCTGCGTAGAAGTCCTCAGAGGGTCAACTTTCCATTCTTTACTGGTATTCGTGAGTTCAAAAAGATACATGGCTTCAAACCAAAGCCAGCCTAGGTGGTCGGGGTAGGAATCTAAATAGAATGGCAGGTAATGTTTGATTTTGTGCTCATCTTCCAGATTTATGACACAGGAGGGACATTTTCAAGTGGCCTTCCCGAGCATCGTGTTACAAAATAAATAAATAAAGGCAAACATCTGAAGCCTGCCCTCATCCATTGCAGGAAGGGCTATTTCAATTTTTGTTTTATTTATTGAGAGCTCCCTCCCTCCATCCCTCCCTCTCTCTTACTTAATGTACAGAGCCAAGTTATTTCCCACTGCCACCACTGCAGGAGCTTTTTAAATGATTCAAGGAAGTATAGCTTTCATTTCCGTTTGTGCCCTCCAGTCTGTTTATACTGGTCGATACACTTGTCTGAAAAATATAATGGATTAGCACATCATTCAACAAACTAGTCAGAAGGCAAGCTCAAGGCGACAGACACCCAAAAGTAAATTACAGTCAGTGGTCGGGGTAGGCCATGCCTGGAGCGAGGAAACATCCTATCAGTGGAAAACCTGCATCCTGGGAGAATAGGAGTGGAACCGAAAGGGATGAAAAATTCCCGCTCAAATATAATAAAACAATCAGCCCTATGAATGTGGACGGCACCATAAACTGCTTGCTTGATGGCAGCTAATGTGAAAGAAATCTAGTAGTCCTAACCACGAGACACACCTCAGTTTGGAACAGAGAGTAGTGGCATTTGGTTCATGTAATAAGGTCACTTTTGCAATCAGGTATCTCAGGGCTTATTTAACACACATGCTATTTACATATCTGCAAAATGCCAGTTTGCCAAAAGGTACATACTCCAGAAAAACAAATAAAGAAACAAACTAGCCAGTGTGGAGGTGTCAGGGCCTGGAAGGAGGAAGAAAACAGCCTGCGTGTACCCTAAAGGAAAAAGAAAATCCAAACAAAACAAAACCATACAGGAAAAGCTTCATGCCTAGGATTTGGAAAGGGCATTTTCTACACTGCAATGGAGGAAGACCTGGATATTTCAGATGTTACAATTACTAAAGATCTTACTCCTGATCACTGAATTAGAAAAGAAAACCACAACGTCCAGAGACTAATTGAAAAAGTCAGAAGGCATCTTTTTCTCTTTTTTCTTTACTTTTCTTTAAAAAAAAATCCCACTTTATTTTACTAGTGCCATCGGATTGTAATTTTTTCTACATTTCCTTAAGAATGCTGTTTTCATTATTTGAGAGGGGCAGAGATAAAAGAAATAGTGGGAACATAATAATGATAATATATTTCTGTAGACTACACACTCCCTATGGGCAGGGACTATTCCAGTTTTTAAATTTTGTTCTGTTTTTGTACATCCATTGCCTGGCATTTGATAAACGTTTGTCGATGACTGAACAGCCATTTGATTTTCCTTACCACAAACCTTTGAGGTAGATAGTATATGTGATGTTATTCCTTTTTAATATGCAAGGAAACTGAGGCAGAGAAAAGCAAAGTAATTTACTCATTACACAGAAAGTCACGTCTTCTGACTTCTCTAATCCATCACCTTTTCAATGATAAACAGTGCCGCAGAAATCATAAAAAGAACAACGCTTTTAGCTAACATTTATACCATGTCTTAAGGTTTATAAAAAACTTCACAAATATCTCATTCGATCCTCGTATGAATTCGATTCCGCATGAATTTAAGGAAGTAATCAATAATAGATTTGACCTATTGAATTCAATCAATTTGTATTTGTTTCCCCTAGGTTCTGAAGATACAAAAATGAAAAATGGTACAGGTCCTACCTTCAAGGAGTTTACCGTCTTTTAGGAGAAACATCCCATAACAAGTGAACATAAAACAAGGGAGAATACGATGGAAGCATTAAAGAGGTACATGCAGTATGCTTCAGGGGAATCTGAGGCAGGAGAAATCATTTCTACCATGGAGGAAAGAGGGAAATTTAAGAACATTTCTTGGAGGAGGCAACACCAGAACTGGGCCTTGAATGAAAGGGAAGCATTTCAGTAGGCAAGAAGGGAGTGTCCAACAGGCTTTGGGGGTAGCCTGGGTATGAACCTGCCACAGAGCTATGAGATGGCAGAATGAAATGAAGAATCGCTAATAATCCAATTATGCTGAGTAATGTGAAATAGGTTTGAGAAAGTCTGTCGGAGGGATTGTAAATACTCTGCCGGGGAGGTTTTATTTTTATCGTCTCAGGAGTAGGGAGTCACTGAGAGTTTTTAAGTAAGGGATTGACCGTCAAACTTGATTCTTGGGAAGATCATTATGGCAATTGTGTGGTGGACAGAGAAATTGGAAGGAAGGATGGATGCCATTTGGAAGGGAATCACTTAACCATACTACCTATTTCTCCAAAGAACTTCAAACTATTAAAATTATATGAAAGTGATCTAAATTATAAGAGAAATGCAAAGTAAAACAATTCTGAATTTTCACCTTGAATCCAGAAAATTGTCAAAAGTGAAAAAAATGGAATTGTCAACAATAGTGCATAAAGAAAGGCACACTGTTGGTGAAGCTTTGAATTGGTCTAACTGTTCTGGAAAGCGCCCTGGGATTATGGCCAAAAAATGACTAAAATGTCCATAACCTATGACTTAAACAGTTATAAGGAAATTGTGGTCATTATAACATTTATACTGTATTCTCTTTTCTTCATAGATTTTTCCTTTAGGGTAGGGATTCTTAACACCATGGGATTTGTGAATAGATTTCAGGGGGCCTATGAACTTGAATGGCAGAAAAATACATCTTTATTTTTACTAATCTCTAATGGAAATTGAGCATTTTCTTCAATTATTTAAAACCATTATTCTGAGAAGGGGTTCCCAGCATTCAGCAGACTATGGAAGAGGTGCATAAGACAAAAAAAAATAAGAACCCTCTTTTTAGGGAACTCTATTGTGTCTGCCGTCAACTCTGGGATGTGTACAAATGAAAGAATCATTACCTCCATTACTATGTATCCTGTATAATATGTATCATTCTGTTTAATATGTATTACTTAATAATTCAATAAATTATCAAATATAATTATTGAAAAAGTTTTAAAAGTTAAAATAATATTCATCCACTACTGATAAGAGGGGTAGCATGGTGATGTGACTAGGGTGCTAACCTAGAAGACAGGGAGATCAGGGTTTAAGTCTTGACTCTAATACATACTAGCTACATGATTCTGAGGAAACTGACAACCTCTCAGGACTTGGGCAATTTTCTAAAACTATAAATGGCAGAGGCATTGAAAAATATAATATGAGGCAGTGAATAAAGCACTGGACTTGCAGTCAGAAAGATCCAAGTTCAAATCCAGTGTTAGATACTTACTAGCTGTATGACCCTGGGTAAGTCACTTAATCTTCCCAAGCCTCAGTTTCTCCATTTGTAGAATGGGGATAATGTTAGTACCTGCATCTCAGTGTTATTCTAAGGATATAATGAGATCATATTTATAAAGTACTTTGTAAACCTTAAAGATTTACATAAATGCTAGCTATTAATAATTCTGATAATAATGGTTGATAATGATAATTTGCATGCATAGAGAGAATTTACACATTAGGAGTTCCTTTACCTGTGAAATCACCAGTTAGGACTTAAAAAAATAAACTCTGCTAAATTAGAGCTCAATTTCTAATTCAGAATAGTCTTGTTAAAAATTAGGCGCATATTTTCTAGATCTTTCCAGGAATAAAAGGGAAAGGATGAGGTTACTGCAAGAATCATCATTATTGGCACCCCTGGCCCTTTCAGCTTGATATAGTGCATTTCAAAAATCCTTATTTTCATATAATTGTTATTATAAAAATTCTTCTGATTTCAAGTGGTAATACAATTGCAATTCATATTTCAGAAAATCTTCCAAAGAGTAAAAGCTGATTTCAAAATATTTGATCATAAAAGTTACCCTCCACTTTTGCATAGATCCTTTAGTCAAATAATATCTGATAATCTGAAAACGGATTCCACAGGAAATTGCTAGGGACTCCATCTAAGCAGCCTCCATTTGCACTTATATAAATGTACTGAATGTGTAGGAAGACTTTGACAGCCTGCCATATGTGATTTCATTCCATAGCCTACCTACTTCACCATCAAAAGTTATATCCTTTGAAGCATTGCCAGCATTACTTTCCCCCAGCAGATATGCTAGATGTGCCCTTTAAAAGCCACATCTTTCCTTTCTACTCTGACTAGTTCAATGTAGCATTTGCTCAACTCAATTCCTTTGAAGGTTAAAACCCCCCAATAACCAGCCCCCCTTCTTCAGACCCCCTCCGACCCACCTTCTTACAGTTTACTAAGATTCTCAGTGCCAAATGAATGAATCAGACACAGTCTCTTCTAATTTTAGAGTTGTAAGAGACCTTAGAGATTACTGTATCTTAGTACAGGTCTTTTCCTCCCCACTACCCTCCTCTGACTCTACCAGCCCCAACCAAGGGTATATCATACAGCCCTTTGTTCAAACAATGTATAATTGGATTAACTAGTACTAGTCTTTCCGAAGAGGGAAAAAGCCCAACAAAGTTGGGCAGGAGTACTGAAAATATGTGTGCTATAATCTTAAAACAAATTTGAAATTTGAGTTAAGGACCACTGATGTAGTCTGATGCCCCTAACCCTTTTTTTAACTTGTGGGGAAATTGAGGCCCAAAAGAGAGAACATGTCCAAGCAGCAGGGTGCAGTGGAAGGAACTCTGGCCTGACAGTCAGAGGATATGGAATCCTAGCTCTGCCACTTTCTACCTTGGACAAGGGTTTTCTCATCTGTAAAATGGGGAGTTGGATTAAATCGGTAGCATCAAACTCAATAAGTACCTCTGAGTATGATTAGGAAAACCACATACTAACATTATCTGTGTTCCATTGTATTTTTATTTACTTTTAAAATACTTCCCAGTTATGTTTTAATATTGTTAAAGCAGAACTCCAGAGTGCTGTCAGCTGCAACGCAACATCTCTACACTAGTCATGTAGTAACTTTGATGACCTATAGTTATCAAAGCTCAGGGGCAGCTAGGTGGTGAAGTAGATAAAGCACTGGACTTGGAAACAGAAGACTCTTCTTCCTGAGATCAAATTCAGTCTCAGACACTTACTAGCTGTGTGACCCTGGGCAAGTCACTTAAGCCTGTTTGCCTCAGTTTCCTCCTCAGTAAAATGAGCTGGAGAAGGAAATGGCAAACCACTCCAGTATCTTTGCCAAGAAAAGCCCAAATGCGGTCATGAAGAATTGGACATGACTGAAAACCAATGTTCCCTCTCAGCTCAAAATCAATGGTTCTATGTTCCTAAGGTTACAAGCCAGTAATGATAGAGTCAAACTTAGCATTTATGTCTCCTGGCTCTGAGGAAATAGAACCCAGGTATCCTAGTTCCTAAGTTGAATGTTCTTTCCAATTCACTTAATAACACAGGGTCTTTCATTTGGGAAAGAGTAAAATTGGAAACAGATGAAAGTAATTGCTAGTGAGAAGTGTCTTAATTCTTAATTTTACTAATAGAAAATGAATGCTGGGATTTCCTCAGGGGAAGCATTCCTCTCTTTTTTTAAAGAAATCATATTCAGCAGTCACTTCTCAATGCTGCTGACAGTTGCAGTCACTCTTTACACTGTTGTGACTTGGATGCTGATGCCCTCAAACAGATCAAAATTAGTAACATCATGATTCGGGATTGTATAGCTTCTCCTCAGCTTGGTAATCTATGCTTCTTTTATAATTATTTTAAAAGGCACTATCTGATTTCCTGAGCACCGCCCCAGGTGTTCTCAGTGATAATGAATGGATAAACATATCATCCAATGTCACAGAGCAGTTGTGACATTTTCGAAATATCTTCGGTTTGACTCCTTTAATTTCAATGTATGCTACCCAAGGTTGCAGGCCTGTGTTTTTACTAAAGAGCTGAATGAATCTCAGTAATTACATGATTTACTTGTCTGCTCAAGTGAAAAGGTTCTGAAATGTATTGAAATGGCACTGTCCTTCCTAGGTCTTTGCAAGCCATGCAATGTCAATTTTAATTAATGAACTGGAAAAAATATAGTTTTTTTTTAGATTTATTTATGGAGATTTGTTCCTAGTTTTGACCTATTGTTTTCTCTGAATTTGCACTTCAAGTCATTGGGGATGGAAAGACTCTTCTAATACAGCGAGGGAGTTATGTATACTAGAAGCATATAAAAGCTCCCTTGAATAGTGGGTTGCAATCGAGGTTACCAATGTTGTATGCATAACTACAACCTCTATGGGCTTCAGTTTTTTTTCTCATGGAAAATAAAGAGGTAAGTTTAGATGAGTAGTATCAAATTCATATAGACTCATAAATAAGTATCCCTGAGGGTAGGATATTGACTTAGAAAACCACATATTAACATTATCTATATTCTATTATATTTTTATTTATTTTTTGCTAAATACTTCCCAGTTACATTTCAATATGGTTCCAGCAAGCAAAGCCTGTTCCTTTCTCCCTGATGTTACAAGAGGATGCTTAGCATGATTAAGCAGCAGGAACTTATTAAGTATGTGTCAGTCACTGTGCTAGAAGATGTAACAGAAAAAAAGCAGTTCCTACCTTCAAGGAGATTACACTTTATAGAAGGATGTCCACAGTATCACAGATAGAGCTCTGGACTTGGAGTCAGGAAGACTTGGGTTTGAATATCACCTCAGGTATTTACCGTCAAGTCATTTAACTTTTCTGAACCTCAATTTCTCCATCTATGAAAAGGGATGATACTAGTGCCTACCTCACACAATTCTTCTGAAGCTCCAATGAGATGTTTGTGAAGCAATTTGCAAAACTCAAATGTGAGCATAAAAAATATCAGCCACTTATGGTGAGCAACCACACATTGCTTACTAACGTAGCTATACCTCACTTGATGAAGCTGTCCATGAAAGGTCCTGTGAAGTATATTTCCCATTGTCCTCTAATTTCAAAGATTACTTTTCTTCCTAGTGGAATTAATTATATGTCCCAATGGTTCCTAGGGGATATGGTGGCTAAAGCACTGGATTTGGAGTTGGTGTGAATTGAAATCCAATTCTGCCTTAGACATTTACTAGTTATGTGACCCTGGGCAAGTCACTTACTCTTATTTGCCTCAGTTTCCTCATTTGTCAAAAGAGCTGAAGGAAATGGCAAACTATCCCAGTATCTTTGCCAAGAAAACTCCCAAAGGAATTACAAAGAGTCAGACACGACTGAAAACTAACTAAACAGCAACAACAGAATTTCGATCAATCAATTTATTAATTACCTAACATGTATCAGAGGCAACATGGCAGGATGGATATATACCTCTACGTGTATATGTGTGTACAATGCACAAAATAAATACAAAGAAAAGTAAAATAAAACAAACAGAAGGTAATTCTATATGTAAATTGCATATGTATACATACATACAAAGTATATATGTATACATCTACAAAGTATATAAATACAAGGTAAAAATGAAATAAATACGAGGTAATGGGGAAGGGGTACTAGCTACTTGGGAGGATCAAGAGAGGCCTCCTGTAGAAAGAGATATTTGGGCTGAGCTTGAGATTCTAAGAGGAGAAGCAGAGGAGATACTATATTTCAGATATGGGGAGGACCAATGATGGAAAGGCATGACAGAAGGAGATGGGGCTCTGTGAGCAAGAGTGTGCTGGTGAATGTCTTAACAACCAGATACTGGTAAATGTTTAACAACCAGATACAGGACACACTTCTAAGTTTAATCTGCATTATTGACATTTTTCTCCATCACTTTCTTAAGTCTAAACCAGGGACGGGGAACCTGCGACCTTGACGCCACACATAGCCCTTTAGGTCCTGAAGTACAGCCCTTCGACAGAATCCAAACTTCACAGAACAAATCCTCTTAATAAAAGGATTTGTTCTGTAAAACTTGGACTTGGTCAAAAGACCTCACCTAAGGACCCGGAAGGCCACAGGTTCCCTACCCCTGAGTTAGATAATCAACAAAACAATAAATCAAGCCCTGATTTGTAGCATTTGCTAATTTCTAAGATGTAAATGCTAACACTGAAAATTTAACAATTGTGGCTCTAGCTGGCTCCAGGAGGGCCAGTTTGCCTGGACCCAAGTATTTCTGAAGGAAAGCAATATATATATATATATAATAAGGCTGAAAAGGTAGGCCAGCTTCAGGTTCTGAAGGCTTTTAAATGACTTCCAGAGGACTTAGTATTTGATCCTGGAGGTAATACAGAGCCACTAGAGAATAAGATTATAAACTTCTTGAGAGGGGGATCTGTGTGGTATATGTCTTTGTATTCCTATTATGTAGCAGTACTGATACAGAATAGGTGCTTTCAAAATGCAAGCTAAATTAAATTTTAAACTCATTTTATCTTCAAATGAGAGCCATTCTTAACATTTTAATTTCAAATTGCCTTCCTTTTGGTTCCCTCATTCCTTCTCCCCAATTCTTTAGTCGATAAGTTAATGAGTTCATAAAGAGATGTTTTTGAAGCAATAAGGGAACTACTGAAAACTAACCCTTCAGTGAATCTTTTTGTAGTGAAAACAACACTTCGATTTTACTCATTTTGTAATTTTTGAGCAGTGTGGCATAGTGAAGACAATTCTAGATTTAGAGTCTGAGCACCTGTGTTCTACTATTATGTGCGAGAGACCTTAGGTAAGTCATTGAGTCTCTCTAAACCTCAGTATCCTTACTTATACAACGAGAGAGGTGGAAGTGGTAAAGTCTCTTGTCTATCTCTCAATCTTACAATGCCCTGGGTTTTCTTTTCATGGGCAACAATGGTGCACTAATATGGTTCTACCTGATTTTGCAGCATTACCCTTTGATTCCTGGAGATAGTTCTGTGTCAGTACTGAAGCAACAGCCTACTGTGAGGACTTTTTAAACTCCTAATAATAATCAAGTTTAGCAATTAGCGACTTTGATTAACCACATCTGAGCATCTGATAAAGTGCAGTTGGATCTAAGAGCTGACAAAACACCTGAAAGCAGAGGCAGATGACATCATGGCAATTAAGACCCTCAAAGATTAATTAAACTCTACCTCGTGTTTATAACATCCCCATAACAGCTGCCTAGGTTCTCTGGACTGACACTCTGGTGTGGATCTTTACAAGGTAGTTAGAGAAAACCTGATGGGGAGACTTTCTGAATAGTCTCTTTCCAAAGGAGTTGGGGGCTAAGGAGCTGTAGGTTTTGAGAGTGGGATCAAAGGCACCTTACTCCGAGTCATAGTATAAGCCAGAACAGGTACATTACTGTCATCAGTAACTGTCAGCAGTGGTATCTTCTTGGGGTTGGGGTAGAGGTGATAATTCAATGTTGGTATGCTTATGTATGTTAATTCCTGTCATCAAGGAAAGAAATAGATACAGTGCCTAAGATTCTGTATCCTGAAGAATGTTTAACTGAGGAATGGCCAGATGGTCCACAGGATCCTAGATCTGGAATTGGAAGAGCTTCAGAGGCCATCTCATCTGAACCCACCATTTTACAGATGAGGCCATCTCATCCAAACCATGCATTTTAAATATGAGAAACCAGCGGAATTTGAATCTGGATCTTCTCAACTCCACATCCCTCACTCCATCTATTATGTAAAATCAATCAAGTAGTAAGGAATCAACAAATATTTATTAAGCACCTACTATGTGCCAGGCATTGTGCTAGGCACCAGAAATATCCCAAAAGGATTTCTAGCTATTTCAAGATAACTGTTGTCCTATCAAGGGACTTGCATAATTATTTTATCATAACTGACAAAATTAACCTAGGGAAATGAACTTTGCTCTTACATGGAAGCATTCAATTATTGATACCCCCCCCCCCGATAGCTAATAATACTTGGCCCCTAGAACTCTAAGAGAATTCTTCTGAGGGTCAAAATACTCCTCAGAAAATCTCCAATTCAATTCCTTGAGTAGTTATTAGGCACCTACTGCATGTAAGGCATGATACAAGCCATTTTCCCCCTCTGTAGGGAGGCAGAAAGTCAAGTAGGCACACACACATACACACACTCACACACAAATTCTCATACTTATTGAAAAGCAACGGATTTAATCTGCCAGGGCATTAAAAATTAACAACTTGGGAGAAAGTTTTTTTTGTCTTATTATTGACTGTGGTAAATTTGCTGCTGCAGAAAGCTAAAGGGAGAAAGGGAGAACCAGAGGAGAGCCTAGTTTGTTATTTTAGTCAAGATTTTTGAAGCAGTTTTAAAACTCCTGCCTGGAAAACAAGTAAATTAGAAAGATATCTATTTTGAAATATGTTTTATATTATTTTTCAAATATTTATATGTGGTGAAATACTGGAATAATTTTTATTATTCCTTTAAGATGATTATTTATTTGGTCATATGAGAAAAGGGAAGTTGCATCTTTGGACAATTATAGACAGAAAAAAGAATGACTAAATGCAAAAGGATCTATCTGTTGCAGTATAAAAACAGCATCGATTTTCAAGCTATCAACCTATTTCTGGAACTTATGCAAAAAGCAGAAGTCAATTTCCTTATTATACTTCAACTAAACCACTGAAATTATCACTGAAATTGTTACCATGTTCCCCCTGTCATGAAAACCGTGTCTTCTTATGTAAGAGCTAAAACCCAATATAGATTTTTTTGTGTGTGTATAGAAATGAAATTTGGATTTCACATGAATTTAACGACTTTATGA
>NC_050580.1:201362966-201392966 GCF_011100635.1 Trichosurus vulpecula
GGACAGCATGCAGTCAAATGATGCATCATGCAGTCATTTTCGGGGGGGAAAAATCAATTTCTTCACCAGGTCGCTATTTGCTTTTCAAAGTGCCCTTGTAGGCCTTCACCACCAAGCATTTATCAATTTAAATGTTGTAAATTGATAATGTGCCACTGCGCCTTGTACTGTTTCTGAATTATTTGGATACTTATATTTTCTCAATGGTCACGAAACCCTCAGAGCCTTTGTATTTGAAAGGGTATTTTTCTTTGTTACACCAAAAAGTGATAAACTTTTTTATGCTGGACATATAAGAGAAAAAAATATATATATATACATATAAGTGTGTGTATGTATATATATATGTATACACACATACACACACATAAACACAGTTGGGGAGAAAAAATACTTTGCTCCAAAAAATTGCAAGGTTATTTTTTTTTTATCTTATTGCGGGTATGTTTATTTGGAAGATTAAAAAAAATTTTTAAGGAGCCATAAGCCAAATGATAATTGCAGAGCTGCATGTGTTCACTTACTGAATGAACCCCAGTCAACAGAGCCTCAGAAAATTTTGAATACTGAATGTAAAAATGCTAACACTTAGCTCTGTCATTAGAGTCTTTCTTGTCTTGAAATAATACCTTTTTGTCTTTATATAAGTCTAGCTCTCTAGGATGCTGCCATGACAATCATGAGTTATATACCTTGTAAGAAAGGCTAATGCCACCTCTCCCTTAACCCCCCTCATCTGAAATATATATCTTTTACAAGCACAGAACCTCAACTTGATTTGCATCTAGAAAACAAAACACAACAAAACAAAACAGGTAGGGGAGAGTAGTTGAGGCTTGTGTTGCAGAAACGCAAAAGAAATACATGTGTGTTGCAAAGCATCTTAACCTCCAGTGATTTATTGGCCCTCGGCCAAGTTATCAGGGGAATCTAATTCTTCTTTATTATTCAAATAAACCACACTTGGCACCATGGTTCCCTTTCAGAATGGCTGCACAAATAGACTGAGTACTGTCATTTATTTGACCTTGTACTGGTGTGCTGGAGCTATAATTTTATTTGCCATTCTGGAGAACAAATGCAGAGAAATCCAAAATCTGGAGATATATCACCATAGGGGAAGAGGCATTCAGGCTGCATATGCCTGTCTGCTGACCCCACCACTATGTCTTTTTTTTTTAAAGACCAAAATTTCAAACAACCGTTTATCCCCGTCGCCCTTGACCTCTATCTACCCTTATTAGATCTGTGGCTGTACTCTCCCTTTTCCACAAGCTTCCTTGAAACAAAACAATTTGTAACCTTGCCTGTTTCTATCTTGTGACTGGTCTTAATGGAAAGGAAATAGCTTATATGGGGTCAGGGATGGTGTACAAAGAAGAAAAAGGGGAGATTTTCATAATGTGCTTAAGGGATCTTGGTGCCAATGGAGTGGGGGGAGGTGGAGATTAGATCTTACTTCCAGGAATCTAAAAGTAGGTATGGTTGGCTTGTTGGCCTATGGTATATTCTAGTGATATTAAAACTAAAAAAAATTAATCTAATTTATTCTAAATATGAATTTTCTTTTATACTAGGCTCTATGACAACCACAAAGCCATTAACTGTCAGATTAGTATAAGGATCATTTCATACACAGCATTGTTGGAACAAAATAGTTTAGAAAATGCTAGCATATTTGCATGTTCTCATTAAGAGTGTTTCCTCTCTGACTTCCTTGTGCCCTCTCTTCCTTAAGATAATGGGATTTAGAGCTAGAACAAGGGATCTTAGAGATCAGCAATTGTGTAGGGGGAAAGAGTCCTCCCTCCGCTGCTTATATTTGTGTGACCAAGTCATTTGATTTCTCTGGGCTTCAGTTTCATTGCCTGAATGATCTCTCCAGTTCCAAATTTATGTTTCTATGTTTTGCAGCTAGGTGGTGCCATAGTGCACAGAGTGCCTGGTCAGAAGTCAGGAAGGCGGTCCAATTTAACCTCAGAGACCTCCTAGCTGAGTGACCCTGGGCAAGTCACTTAACCCTATTTGCTTCAGTTTCCTCATCTGTAAAAATGAGCTGGAGAAGGAAATAGCAAACCACTTCAGTATCTTTGCTAAGAAAACCCCCATATAGGGTCATGAAGAGTCAGATGTACCTGAAAACAACTGAACAAGAAAATATGGTACAGAGGGCACTTCTAGATCTAAAGCTGAGTCTATGCTTTTATAAAGGACCCTTCCATCTCTAAATCCTGTGATTCAGTCCAAGTTCCCCACCTCCACCTCCCCCTGTTTTACAGATAAGGAAACTGAATCTCAGAAATATGAAGCAACCTGCCTTAAATTTTTTGCTGTTTTTTGAAATCTCCGTAGGACACTTTTTAAAAATGCATGGTCCTCCAAAATTAAAAAAAAAAACCTGCAAGGAAAATGTCATTGACTTTGCTGGTATCTGGAGTTCTACCTCCTTGGACTTTGAGAATGGTAAAGGCATTCTCTACTGGAGTGCCAAATCAGGTCTCCCAAGGAAAATTTAGTTTATAGTGTTGATGAGATTAAATTATGGTGATTCACGTGACCATTCTTATTTCTCAGATAAAAAGACAGCACTGGTGGAGGCAAATCAGCCTGTCTTCATCTAATTCTTACCCTCACCTGCCAAGGTAGCTGTGGAATGGAAGGGCTGCCATTGTTTTTGGCAGTGGAGCACTGAGTGGGAATTCTGCTTATTACCACTTGCAAAGTCTTGGACAAGTTGCTTATTAAACTAATATGCAGCTTCTTGTGCATTCATTGGGGTTTGGCTCTCTGGTTCTTTTTATTGTTGGTGGGGGGACTTTAATAAGTTAAGATTATTGTTCATATTTGCAGTCAAACTGAATCTACTTGTTTTCCTTTCTTTCTTAGTTTGTCCTGCTTCTCCTAGTTGTCTCTAGTTAAGGTGAGAACTTTGATATTGCCTTGCAATAGCTGTGAATGCCTTATCAGGGTAAAGCACCCCTTGGACAAAGTAATTTAATCCCCATGAACACTAACTACGGTTGATATCTGGGGATCTTCCCTTTAGATCAAACCTTATGCTGAGTGATTGCCAACAATTACAGAAATTACACTTATTCCTAATCTGCAACATACTTCCTAGAAGTTAAAATATATAGCTATAGCTATGTGTGTGTATATATGTATATATGATATATGCATATATTTTATATACAGATAAATAAATATGTTTATATTTCATATATACACATATGTATATCCGTTACAATGTCAAAAGGGTAGCAAAGTGGGTTCAGACATCATCAGAGTCAATTTCATTGACATCATCATAGCTGGACCAGCTCTGGGAATACTTTAACGAAAATGACTGTCATGCACATTTCTTAGACATCAGCAGCTGTTGCTCTGGCCCAACAGAGTGTAAAAGAGAAAAACTGATTTGGCAGCCTTTCCAGTAATGTAACAAAGCATGACTCAATGGATCTTTCCCCCATCCTTTCCTAGGCATATGGATTTTAAAAACCTGTATACCTCTAAACACTCCAGAAAAAAAAAAACAACAAGAAATTAGGAAAAGATAAAACTGGTGGTTTAAAATGATAGTCGCAATAACATATAACAACTTGCCAATCTGTCCTATTATTCTACAGAATCTGTGTAGGATCTGTCTTCAACATCTGAATTTGGCACTTAAACTAACAGCATCATTTACAAAGGAAAGGATTAGGGGAAGAAGATATCTTTCTTGTTCATATCTGACAATCCTCATTGGTTCCGCGTCAGTGTTAGGAATTCAACAAAATACTATCTCTTCTTCCTCTAATAATTTTCAAAAAAACTATTGATGAGAATGGAATTAAGGAGAGATTGCTTAGATATTTGCGAAGATTCCTCAAAAAAGAACAAATACTTTATGAAGCTTAACTGGGATCTGCTGGAGCACCATTTCCTTTCCTTTATTTAATTGATGAACTCCTAAGAGCCCTGAAGTGGTCACTGAAAAAAAAAAATAAGAGGGCTATTCCTCAGTTACTCACTTATGATTCCAATTTTTCTCTCAGCTTTTATTTTATTATCATGAAATAGCTAACATTTACATAGTGCTTTAAGATTAACAAGGTACTTTACATACATTACCTCATCGATCTATCCCCAAATCTTTGTTTAGGATTCCCCCCCCCCATCCCCAGCCCTGAGCATTAGTATCTGAGACTTAACATATTTGTCTAATATTCATATGACCTCAATCTTGTCTTGGATTTCTGTGTCCCGGATACCCTGATGATCATATATGTAAAGAAACCCCAGAAGGTAGTGGAGACCTTTTTGCTGCTTTAACATTTCCCTATTCTATTTGATCAATGCTGCCTAATAAAGCCTTATGCTCTACTTTTTGTCTTCACCTGTTCATTTGACAGTTTCCGCCAAAGATTCTGAGCGTGGCTCAGATGAAGGCAACAGGGTGCACGCAGTCCTTATTTTACTGGACAACCATCTACTTTAAGGAGCAACATCCAGAAATACATTTTGTCTAAAGACTAGGATTGCCTGTGCAGGAGATGCCAAATACTGTAACGTGTCCACATAACTATTTTATTAAGCAGAAGTTCAACGATTTGACACAGATTTAGGGTAAATATAGACCCGATGACTATAGTTGAAAAGCAGTGGAATAAAATGCTTTTAAGGAGAAACTAGCACAGGGTTAAAGCCAAATTTTTCTTGAACAGATGATATTTCAGATGGCCACACTATTCCAGATGCATCAATTTCCTTGAAAATCCAATCCATATATGTGCATATGCTGTGCTGGCAGGAGGACTGACTGAAATGGCCAAAACCCAAGAGCTAATATTCTTTTGGCCAGAATAATGCAATTATTATTTTCCTAGCTATCAGTCTAAGCATACAGAGCCATCTGTTATGCAAAGCAAACATACACATCTCAATTACAGAAAATGCAGTTGCCTTGACAGAATTTGGATTACACCACTAACCAGGGCTGTAAAATTTGTTTTAAGCGACTGTATAATGGATGCCTTTCAGGAGTTCCATAATTAGCATTTACCTGCTTAAGCTAATTATTCATCCTTCTTCTTTACTGGCTTATTAAACTTTGTTGGATACTATGCATAAAACAGATTAATACAAGCGTAATATAATCATAAACACCCCAGTTCTGGAGCTTGACAGTGTTAGCAAAACGGTGGCGCACCAGTTTCAAAATCGGAGAGCCTTGATATGGAGTCCCAAACAGATTAGGGCAAGGATTAAAGCCTATTACAAAACTAGGGGCTTTAATGAGATACAAGAATACTAATATTGAGTTGACAATAGCTCAGTTTCTATTTCTATCATTTGGCTTGCTAAATCCTGAAGAAAATACCATCACTTGTACATGATACAGGCAGGAGTTAAGAAAACTCATCCTGATTCTTACCAGATCACAAACTTCCCTCCTCCTACCTCACCTCCCATCCAAATATCAAATATCCTTCTTCCTTATTTGGGTATGTCTTTCTTGATTTATCTATTACACAGCAAATTCCCTGGCAACCAAGAGGTTCCAACCATGCTGGTAACCTCCTTAAAAATGATGCCAACTTTCAGGAGCAATGAGTCCAGGGTGGGCCACTGCTTAAGAAGAGAGAGACAAATTTTATCTCCATCTCTATCACCATGGGGCAAAGGGGTTAGAAGTAGATGATCCAACTTGGCAGATCATTACACAAACCTGCATGTATGTGTGTGTACATGTTTGCGCATATACATATCCTCTCCCTTTTTGGCTGTGACTCTACAATGCCAAGCATCAAAACGAAAAGGGCCAAATTCGGCCAATCACCCTGATACTTCCAAATATCCAGATGTTTGGCATTGCAAAAGATAAAACATCCAGATAATTAGCTTAATTTTTCACTTTTTGTCAGGACATTTCAGCATTCTGTTGACATAGCCTGTACTCCTCACTTAAACCATACTAAATTTCAGCTTTTTTATAATAAAAGATGAAGAAGAAGAAGCAGTATACAGGGCCTTCCCTACCACCACCCCCCCCCCCACTGCTTCCCTGCCCCCGCTATTTCCATTTCTTTTAACCTCTGACAAACATGTGTTAGTAATTAAGCGGCAAAAACAAAATAAATAACTATCTTATTTTATCAAATTGTCTTTCAGCATTAAGGAACATTTGCAAAGGCAGCAAAATATGTCCTTGCTGAAACCCTCCCCACAACACATTTTAATGGTCTCTTTCAGCATTTCTTGACTCCAAATGACTCTCTGTCATTGTGTCAGCTCCCAGGATAATGCAGGGTACTCCATAAACATCCAGTAATAGGACACCAGGGAAGCACTATTAGTGTGTCCCTCTCCTACTGGGCACGGAGGTTTCAAAGTTCAAAACAACTGAGGGAAGAAACTCCATTTGTTCTCAATAAATTAATAATGATTCCTTGGGGTGGGGGGGGCCACACAGGGGAAAGTTTTCAAGCCCAAGTTTATTTCAGAACAGTCAATCCTGACACCAGAGCTTCTCAATGAGCACACAGGAAGGGTTGGGAGTTGCCATTAAATAATACATTTGATAATTCATGCAAAGCAGAATATTCCTTGAAGAATGAAAAAAAAGCCTATGAGTGAAGCCATTCACACAATCACCTTTCAGAATTTATTTTTGTTTTACTTACTTGGGAGAGGCCTAGGTAGATGGAGACAGTTTCTGAAATGTACAAAAATTTTCCTTCTTGATTTAGTGCAAATACGAATCCGTCCAGGGACTGCAGAAGAAAAAAGGAAAAAAGATAGGTATAAATCGACTGATATTTAGCAAAGGGTCATATTGGTCGCACACTAAGACAAAAGCAAGACATGATGATTTCAGAGCACCGCTTTCTTTGCTCAGTATCTGTCCTACCTGGTGTCCCCTCACACATTTTTTTTTGGCATTGCATGGAATTCGAAGGAATAAAGTGCCTGAATTTACTGTAAAAATTCCTTTACTGGGGGTGGGGGTGGGGTGGGAGGGGAGCCTTACATTTCTGGCATGCTGATCATGAGATATTTCACAATGTATAAAATGAGAAATTCCAGATGCTATTAAATACTTCCCTTGCATTTTGGGATTTCATTGTTATTCAGATGAAAATAGCCAAACTCTCTGTTAGCCAACTTTAAGAGGAATGGAAATCGTCTTAAGGGGAGTCTTGAGTAAGAGGAAAAAAAGAAAAAAACAAATAAAGGATCACTATATGTAGAGAAAGTCAGATGTTCACTTGGGCCACTCTGCATCTCAATAATTTGTTAATTAATAGGGGATTATAGGCTATTTCCTCCATGTTTCTATGGTATAATAACAAACCGAGTCAACAGATTAGGTGCCAATATGCTGATGGGTGGCTCCATCACAGTCTCACCACTTTGATTCTTTACATGGAAAGCTCTACATTAAGGTTGAGATCCAGTTTTCATTACAACTCCTTAAATGAGGATGGGAACGAGAATGGGAGTGGGGGTGGGGGAAGGATGAGACACCACACATTAATCCGTAAGTCCTGAACCTCACTGCAGTTTCCAAATGAAGGGCTGCATTTTCAATTTGATGAATGGTATAAATCACTGTGGACTCAGATGGGAATATACCACTAAAATTGAGAATAAACTTGCTTTAAATTCTTGCCCTGCAAGTAAGGGCTATTTAATGTACTGAATCACTTCTGCACCCCTCATTTTGTGTTATTTCTCTGACAAGACATCACAAAGGTGAACATGTTCAACTTTACCACGAGAAAACAATAATTATGAAGTTATAAAGATTGGTAATATTGATAGAGGTTTTGAATCTGAAAATATATGGAATACCACATTGGCCAAGAGACACATGGAAACCTACATCTAGTGAGATCGAAAAGATTTTTTTTTTTTTAGTAAGGGGAAGATGACAGAAGTATATGCAAAATCAGAAAGAAATATACTCTTCCCCAAATCTGTCATAATTTTAGCCTCTTTAAAATATCGAATGGTATTTTCTGAGCAGTTTTATTGTTTTGCTCTCTGACTAATTTCTGCCTCTGCTGCTGGTCCCCACCTCGGGCTTACTAGTTGGGAGAAACCGTTCAAAGTCTGCATTTAGGGGGTTGGGAATACAAAAGGATAAGCCGCATGAAGAAGCAAAGAGGGTCCATTTAAAAAAAGACTAACCAATCTATATTTATAAAGTTATAAAATACAAATCTACCTAGAGTTTCCTTGTTACAACATGTGTGATGTTAAAATGTCTTAGAAAAAAATCATTTTTTTTTTCAAATGATGAGCATTCATGGTAGCCTGGAAAATGTGCTAATAGGAATCAGAGGATCCAGATTCCAAATCTACCTCTGCTGCTTACTATGTGTATGACCTTGAGCAGATTGCTTAACTTCACTAGGCTTTAGCTTCCTCATCTGTAAGGTGAGGGTCCTTTAGAGGTACCTTTCAACTCTGGATCTAGGATACTATGATTCTATCTATCAAACCTAAAATCAGGAATGGGAGATAAGTCCAGGATACAATAACAAGATAATTCATATGTTCTCATACTCCTAAAGGCCAAGGGAAGAAGGCTTGGCTTTCTCGTATTAAAAAAGATATGCCGTAGGGGTCTTAGGCACCAGAGACAGGAAAAGGACTATCAAGAAGCAAAACATCGGAACCTATTAAAAGGAAGTCATTTAAAAAACTGGCCAGCTTTGTTTTAGCAGCAAACAAACAACAGCAAAGCAGGCTTAGACACAGGTTCTAATTTCCCGGGGAGATTTCAATGAAGCTGTGTCCACATTGCACAAAAACATTCCATCATCTGAGTAACAGAAAGTCTACCAGTTTGGTGAAGACGTGGGTCACAGATTGTTCAGACAGACTGCTTGACTGGGTTCTTCCCATTTTTAAATGAAATTTTTTTTTATTCTTTCTGTTTCTCAGTCGTTTTTCAGTTGTGTCCGAGTCTCTGTGACCCCATTTGGGGCTTTCTCAGCGGAGGTACTGGAGTGGTTTGGCCGTTTCCATCTCCAGCACATTTTCTAGGTGAGGAAACTGAGGCAAACAGAGTTAAGTGACTTGCCCAGGGTCACACAGATGGCTTTTTACAGACACGAGGCATCTTGAATTTCCATATCTCAAGTTTGAGTACCTTCCAAGTAATATAATGATAATAACCACAATCATTAAATCATGGGCCTACTTCTAATAATAAGTTAATATTTACATAAAGCTTTAAGATGTACAAAAATACTTTACAAATACCTCTCACTTCTGATCCAACAACCCTGGGAGGGAGGTACTATTATTATCTCCATTTTACAGATGAGGAAACTGAGGCAAACAGAGGGTAAGGGGCTTGCCCAGAGTCACACAACTGGAGCGTGTCTGAGGCAAGATCCCAAATCGGGTCTTCCTGACTCTAGGCCCAGGACTACGAAGCTTAAGAGCCCTAGAGGAAGAGTTGACGGGCTCGTAAATCGAGAGGAAGAAGCAACCTTAGGAATCTAGCCTGACCCCTGCATTTTGTAGATAAACCGAAGCCCAGAGAGGCTAAGTGATTTGTCCCAAACTGTACAGATAGTAAGTAGCGGAGTCAGCATTTGCACTCAGTTCCTCTGACTTCAGGTGCTGTTTCCACGGAGCCGGGCTGCTCACGCTGCCATGGTTTTTCTCTATTGTGGAAATAAGCATGACTATAATTACCATCACCCCCACCTCCAACCCCATGCCAGGTTTTTTGGGGGAGGGGCATAAGATGTTAGGTAGATCCTGGGAGAAGTTCCAGAATGCCTTCAAAGCTGGTTGGAATTTGGATGTCTCTGATCTCAAGAGGGTAGGTGGGGGGAGAAAATGTTTTCATCAGTTAGACTCAGGAACCAAATGTGATTAATCTGAACGTTCTGTGGCATTAATTTTTTTTTTTTGATTTGAGAAAGCCATTATGTACTGTGCTGTTTCAATCACTGCAGGCTACTTTTTAATTTTTTTTAAACTGCCCACTGTTTTCAACAGGCGCCAATTAAGATTCTGGGGTCAAAGGGTTAATTACATCTTCTTACCCACTATGTAGAATTTTCTGATTATTAACCAAGGTTGGATTAAGATGAAAAAGAACCAACACAAATGTTAATGCTTGTCCCTCCTCCAGAAGATTTATTATAATACCATGCTGAAATCTATATGCTTTCCTCAAAGCAGCTGGAGAACAAAAAATCTTAGCAGAAATGGTAAAACAGATGTTTTAAAGGCATACAGTATCTGATTTATCAAAACAGTTTTCTTGTTATTAAAAAAAGACAGTTCTAAGCTATTCAGAGAGGACTGAAAGACGTCCTTTGTCACATCCCGGTAAGAGTATATGGTGTCCACTCTGGAAACGAGGTTGAGATGTAGACATCCTCTTATAAGACCTCTGGATAATAATGCCAGGAATTATAATTTTTATCCCCTGACATTAGTGTAGCATACAAAATGTAAGGCAACATTTCTTAACTCCCCCTCCATCCCCCCCTACCCCGAACAGCTGAGTTCCCCTAACTATATCTGTCAGACAAGGGGCTGTTACTTCGAAGTGTATGAGACTTACTGTACCATTATGATTAAAGGTATGCTACTGATGTTCAAATGCATTGCTTAATGCATTGTGTTAAATGGTTTCTATTTGTCAGTTTTGACCCAGCTATATTTGTATATTCCTTACAGCCAAATTTCACACAGTGAAATTTTACTTCAGTACCCTTAGAGGGGGAACGATCCCCATCTATCGAACTACCCTTGAAATTCCTAATTCTTTCTAGTATATTCCAATGAAGGGGGGAGGAAATCCTGTTACTATGACCTAACTCCAGTTAGAGTGAAGAATTACCAGTAGGCTAGGTTATTTTAATGACAGATTATTTTAAACTAAGCCTTCACCATCTGTTCCACCCCCTAATTATGAATGCAAAAAGAACATATTTCACAATTACATCAGTAAAAAGTAAGATATACATGATTTAAATGCATGCATGTGTTCTTTGTCCAATGCACCATGCATCTGTGATGTTCTTCTTATAATTTAGCCTCATAGTTGTCAGAGATTGGGGGAACTGGGGGGAGGGAATGCCCATCCATGATAAAGTAGATTCACTGCTATACTCAACTTTTTCCCTGGCAAACACATCTTCTTAATTAGAGTTTTTCACTGTTACGACATAATGATATTATGACAAGAGCTGAGCATTAATTTGAGGATGGTGTCTATCATCCAGCAGATATGGAGTATTAGATAACTGTTACAACAGTTTTTGCTATCATGAAGGCAAGGCAGTATGGTGTAGCAGATAGAGGTCCAACCTTGGAGCCAAGATGACATGGGTTCAAGTCCTGCCTTGGGGACATACTATAGCCACATGGCCATGGGCATATTATTCAACCTCTCGGTGTTTCTAGGAAATTCTTGAAATGTCCATCTGTATCTGTAGAGGGAATTTACATACTGGGAGTTTCCCCCATGCTGATGAAGTCAGAAGTCCTGGAACAACAAACAACAACAAAAAAGAGAGGTATGATCTAAAAAAGGCAGCTGGGTGGAGTAGTGGATAGAAGGCCATGTCTACAGTCAGGAAGACTCTTCTTCTTGAGTTCCAATCTGGCCCCAGTGGCTACAGCTGTGTTACCCTGGGCAAGTCACTTAATCTTGTTTACTTCAATTTTCTCATCTACAAAATAAGCTAGAGAGGGAAATAGCCAACCACTTCAGTATCTTTGCCAAGAAAACCCCAAATGGGTTCGCAAAGAGTTGGACATGACTGGAAAACAACTGAACAAACAACATGATATAAAAATCCTTCTAAGCCACCTGAGCAAAAGATTGTCATCAGAAATACATAATGAATCTACCAGACAGCTCCCTTGGTTTTTATTTAAAAAAAAAAAGGTAGAAGAGCTTGGGAATAAGGGAAGGGAATAAACATTTATTAAGTACTTAGTGATGAAAAGAACTTTTACAAGCATTATTTCATTTGATCATGCCCTAATCACTGAATACCACAGCATTATATGGTTTTATTATGTGGAATTAGTTCATGCTCCATCCACTATGCCACCTAGCTGCCTCTAACACAAGCTTGACATACACAAAATATCACTGGTCTATGTGGAAAAGATCATGCAGAGGTTTTCATTTCATGACACTGTTTCAACAACAGATAAAAGAGATGAGGCTAGGGAGAAAAGTTCCATGGGTTTCATGAGGCCAAACTACAGCAACCGTTGGTGAGACCCCATTGAGTAACGATGCATATCCTACCATAGCTTTTAGGAGGTGATGATAGGCTACTACTACAAGTCAGCACTCCTAGAAACTTCAAGGAGATGTTGGCCTTCACAAGTATCGAGGGACTGGACCCCAAATCTTGGACATGGGGTTTCCAAGTTGTGTTTTTGTGGTCTGGGCTTTAACGATCAATGTGCAAAAACAAAAGCTACATTTATGGAAATAATCCAAAAAGAGTGTATTTTTCTAAAAATAGATAAGAGCTGGCATCAAAAAGGTTTGGGCTTTATTTAACTCTTAGGAATTTCTAAAAGCATTCTGTTTACCATGTCATTTTTCTTCCCTGCATGATGAACCAAGTATACAAGGGATAGTAGTTTCATATTTTAATGCACAAGCAACTACCTAAAAATGGTGACCAAGTTTGGGGTTCTATGGAGCAAAACCCTGCCTAATCACATAACCAAACTGCCATAACTTGGATTCACAGATCCTACTTTCCCATTAATAAAGAATGATTATTCTTATTAGGAACCTAAAGTAGAGAACTATTACAAGTCTATTCTCAAATAAGGTGCTTAAATGGTAGGGATGATGGTGAGATGGGCAAATGTGAAAACAGGAAAAATCAAATCAGACTAAGATGCCTGCTTTCCGAGCAAAGAAGTATGGGTGTGCTTTTTATTCATTAAAATTCCATGTTGCAGGAGTATGGACCAAAGTGTTGACCTTTCTTCTCTGGAATGCTAGTTCAACAGAGTCTTGAGTGATGTGTATTTTCTAGTTTTGGCATCAGACAAAATGGACGACAGATTCCACTATAAAGACACTTTATGCCATGTGGTTTAATCATACATTTGTTTGCTCAACCAGGATTGGCATTTAGTGTCTCCCATTTGGGCATGTGTGATCAAGGGCGTACAAACTAATACTGCTTCAGGTAGAGAATATTCTCACTTTGCTTGGCATGAGATAGAGGAACAGAAAATACAGCTGACAAGACTGCAAGTTAATATGTAGACATGTACCATTTGGGCCCTTGCAAATGGATGTTCAATTCTTTGTGACCCCATTTGGAGTTTTCTTGGCAGAGATACTGGACGGGTTTGCCATTTCCTTCTTTAGTTCATTTTGCAGATGAGGAAACTGAGGTAAACAGGATGAAGTGACTTGTCCAGGGTCACATAGCTAGAAAGTGTCTGAGGCTGGATTTGAACTCAGATCCTCTTGACTCCACTCTCAGCATTCCATCCACTGTGCCACCTAGCTTACCTGGATGTCCTATGGCACATCAAACTCGATGCATCCAAAACAGAACTCATTATCTCCAGCTCCTTTACATCCCCAAATCTTTCCTCATCCTGTACTTCCCACTGTTATTGAGGTCACCATCATTCTTCTCATCACTAAGGTGTGCAGCATTGAGTCATTCTCTACATGTCTGTCAGTTCCCCTACTTTCCCCATACCGCTCACATCTAATTAAACACTAAGTTTTATGGATTCTGCTTCCACAACATTTCTCACGTCTCTGTCTTCTTTCCTTCACATATACGGCCACTGCCCAAGTTCAAGTGTTCAACTACTTCTACTCAGAAAGTTGTGAAACCTCAAAGTTATTCTCCCTGCTTCCAGTCCCTCCTTTCTCCTATCTGTCCTCCATGTAGATGAAAAATCTTATTTCCTAAAGAGTCTGACCATATCACTCCTCTGTTCAAGACATAAACTCTTTTGTCATTTAAAGCCCTTCAAGATTCGGCTCCAGTAGGTCTTTGCAAACATATTGTATACTTTCTCCTTTATACATTTTACATTCCAGGCAAACTGGTTTACTTACTGTTCTCTGTACAAAATATTCCATCTCCCATCTCCATCCATACCTTTATGGGAGCTATGCCCTGGGAGAGAAATGTACTCCCTAACTCCTTCTGTCTTATAAAGTATTTAGCTTCCTTCAGGGCCTAGCTTGAGTGCTACCACCTACATGAGGCCTGCCCTCATATGAGTATGCTACCTCTACCCCTACCCCTGCCCAAGGAAATTACTATTTGCTTTTTACTTATTTTGCATGTACTTATCCATGTCTATATCCATGTCTATATCTTCTCCTCCAATTAGAATATAAGCTCTTTGAAGGCAAGGACTTTTAAAATTTTTGTCTTAGATCCTCAATATCTAGCATAGTGCCTAGCATATAGTAAAAATGTTTACTGAATTGATTATTTCTGATTGTTTATCCTATATCCTCTTCTCCTCAATCCACTGGGCTCTGAGTTTTTTGTTAAGTGAATAGATAGATCAAAGATGGCAACTCTCTCTTTTTAGTACATGGTGATTTCTCGGCCATGCACTCTGGCCAGCTCTCACTATCTTTTAAGTTATTTGCAGGGAATAAAAACACACTACCCAAAGAAGAAAATAATAAAAGAATCTATATTAGCCTGTTTGGATAACGATTCCCTCTATGCTATAAACACCTTTAGAGAAGGAGTTATTTTTGGTATGTGCTACAAAATGCCATCTATAGTGCCCACTGTCCTCAAATTTTGACATTCTAACTGCTGTTAAAGAAAAAATTGAAATTAAATGAGATGTTTGGAATTTACAAAATCACTAAAAATGGGAATTAATAATTAATTTTGATAAAACTTAAACCCTTGAGGTTAAGAAATCTTCAGCCTGGGATAAAACAGATGTTAGATGATTGCACCTGCCTGTGAAATAAGATATGGTAGTTCCATTCTATTTTGCTCATCTATCCAGATGACAAGGAAAGGATCTAAGCTAGCCTATTTGTATAAAGATTCAGTCTAGGAAAGTTAGAGAGAACTTTGCTCCAGGGAAGATATAAGAGTTTACAAGTATGAAAACATTTTTATGCCCTGTGGGGTGATACTATCATAGCAGAAGATGGAGGGTGAATTCTAGAATTCTGGACAAAATGTTAACAGAGGACTGTGGCTCCCTTCAGGCATAACACTGTTGCTACATGGCTATTCCAACCATACCACGGGATCAGTTATCACCTTGACCTCTCATCTTTGCCTAGTGATTCCAATTTAATCAATTTGGGGATTTTTTTTTTATCCAGGAAAATGTTCACAATGATGTAATGGAAATCAGTAGAGAAATATAATTTGTAGAAATTCACTTTATAGTGAATTCAGTGGCCAATACATGTTGTGAAGGATACCTGTATTCACTGATAATGGCAGAAGTGATACTGAGGAAGAGGACAAATGAACCACGATGAAGTACATCAATGTTTACGGGAGAAAGGGTAATTCATTCATTCTTTCTGTCTATCTGTCTGTCTATCTATCTATCTATCTATCTATCTATCTATCTATCTATCTATTTTTGAGCCTGTGCCTTCCTATCTTGGGCAGTTAGGTGGTACAGTGGATAGAGTGCCAGCCCAGGAGTCGGGAAGACTTGAGTTCATATCTGGCCTCAGATACTATCTGTGTGACCCTGGGCAAGTCACTTAAGCCTGCTTGCTTCAGTTTCCTCATCTGTAAAAATGAGCTGGAGAAGGAAGTGGTGAAACACTCCAGTATCTTTGCCAAGAAAACCCCAAATGGGGTCAGCAAGAGTTGGACAAAAGTAAAAAACAACAACCTCTTATCTTACCCCATCTGGAAGTGCAGCGGCCATTCATGAACCTGATCCCGACATGGAAGTCTTAACTTGGTCTTTTTTTTCCAACCTAGGTCAATTCACCCTCTATGCCTGGGGGCTACTGGTGCTGAACTTAGTGGAGACACCCAGTCAGCTTTAGCCTGACTGCAGCTCATGACTCCCAGACTCAAGCTATCCACCATACTCATTTTCTCCAGCAACAGGGAACTATTGGCATGTATCACCTTGAGTGACTCTTAAAGTCATGCCTTTTCCAAGAATATAAAAGTAAAAACAAAAGCTTTGCTCACCTATTCCTATAGGTAAAGAGTTTGTAGAATGAAAAGTAACAAAGATTAAAGAATCCTGTAATGAATTTAACATATTAAAAGACCATTTGGAGAACTGAGATATTAATCTGATGCATTCATGTGAATTTCCATTCTAAAAACTATTAGTATACCCAGAGGAAAATATTGTTTTTTTTTAAATCTGTGGACAGAAGAACCTGATTGCTAGAAATGTGGTTTAGAACTTCTAGCTCAGGGTAATGACTAGGCCAAGAAAACTCTCAATTTTCACTTAAAGAAATGACTGTGTTCTTTACTCCCTGTTTTATCTATCAGTCCCTTAATTAATAACTAATTTTTCCTGAATCCATATAAAGCTATAAGTAACATGGACCTATATAATAGAAAATAACATTTAATTTCAAAAATCAACAAAGCCAGGGATTGTTTTTTTTTTAATTTCTTTCCCAAGTAATTGCTTGGTTCTTTTGTGGTCTACATTTGTAATGTTGATATCTCTATATTGGTTTTCTGTGTATTCCAAGTGCTTTGAGGCTGCCTTGCTTCACTGCCTTAGCTCCAGAGCTTATTCCATACAAAGCAGGGATACACATTTCTATGAAAATCAATTATTCTGATGGAATCCGAGGACTGGTCCTGAATGATTTCAGGATAAACAACTCAGTTTACCACCAGAGAATACTGCTGCTATGATGACCTTCTACTTTTATTTCTTGGCCAGATGAGGGAACTAGGTAAGAAGATCCTATATAGATAAGTTGTCAACATAACCCTATTCCCATTCTAGGATCTGAGCAATATTAGATACGGCTTCCTCTCAACCTCATTCTTCCCCCCCTCCTCTCCACTCCGGTTCATGATTAATGACCGAATACTGTGGTAAAGAAGACTAAATTCTGCAGTTTGATAACATATCAACTTTTTTGGTCTAGACCAGAGGCTTCATTGGTAGAGGGAATGAAACTTCCTTTACCAATAATAGATTGGCACTTGCTGTATAATTTATAACCTTAGAGAGTTGCCCAGGGGCACTGAGAGGCTAAATAACTTACTTGAGATTCCATAGTCAAGATGTGTCAGAGGCAAGATTTGAACCCAAGTCTTCTTGGTTCCAGAGACAGTTTTCTATCCACTGTGCCAGTTTTACCACATAGCCCATTGGCATTAACCCAAACATTGTACTCTAATGCTGTAAGACAGCTTCATTTAAAAAAATAGATGGTAAAAGGCAACCCATATTGTGAAATATTTTTGACTGTGAGAAAGATAAACCCAACAATGGATAAAGTATATGCTAAATAAATTCTTGAGTTCAAAGAATTAACCAGTGGCCCTGTGTCTTATTGGCCCTGGTTCATATTGGCATAAATCCTGTTCTACTTTAGCTTAGAGAAAGTCTGAAAATATCTATCTAGAATATACAGTTTCTCCAATTTCAGGTTGTATAGGCAGGAAGCACTGAGCAGAGGGAGAACGAGGTGTTGGCAATCTCTTCTCCCTAGCTAAAGTTTTCTTTTTCTTTTTTTTAAAGTAACTCTATTAAGGGAAACTTCCCTTGCTCGCACTACTGCTCCTGAAATTGCGATAACTCCTAGTGGGTAGTTTAGCCATCGTCCATTGTCATTACCAGGTTGGGAATGACCATTTTAAGTCTTAGCTTTACATCATAAAAAGATGCCATAAACAAAATCTAAGTAAGATTGAAGAGGTGCCGTAGGACGTAAAATACCATTAAAGTAGGGAATGCAAGTGATAATAGAAGTGCAAAAAAACACTAAAATCATTTCATTGAATGTAAAATTAGAACTGCTCAGGGTGGTCTGAAGTGGGTAAAGAACTTAGGTAAACTCCTAAAGTAATAGGCTTTGCTACCCTCACACCTTGCTGGGCAACCAAATCATATAGCAATATAATGTCAGTTTCCAGTATTTGGGGTTTTGATTTTAAAATTTTGCTATAGATTCTTTCCTCACTCATTCCCTTCCTCTTTTCCTCTGACTCCCCTCCTTTCTTTCTCTTTCTTTCTTTCTCTTTCTTTCTTTCCTTCTTTCTTTCTTCCTTCCTTTCTTTTCTTCTTTCTCTTTCTTTCTTTCTTTCTTTCTTTCTTTCTTTCTTTCTTTCTTTCTTTCTTCCTTCCTTTCTTTTCTTCTTTCTTTTTCTTTCTTTCTTTCTTTCTTTCTTACTTTCTTTCTTTTTTTCTTCCTTCCTTCCTTCCTTCCTTCCTTCCTTCCTTCCTTCCTTCCTCCCTTTTCTCCATCTTTGTCTCTTTCTTCCTCCCTCCTTTCTTCCCTTGCTTATCTTCCTTTCTTCCTTCCTTCCTTCCTTCCCTCCCTCCTTCCTGGATGTCAGTTCTTAAGCAGCTAGTCACTATAGTACTTCAAAATTTCATCATGAGACATAGTGCAACCAGCTATAATTATATGATCACAAAATATTACCCCAGAGTTGGATCTTCCATATTAAAATGCATGCATTAAGTTCCTTTCTGAACATCTGGGGTCATATCTTTCCAGGGCATGTTGGCTCTGGCTTCTGATGTAGGTAGGAGAGGAGGGGAAAAAACTATCCATCAGTCAGTCAGTCATTAGTTGCCAGCAGCTGCTCCACTATCCTTCCTCCCTCTGCCACTATCTTATACTAAGTTTAGAATGAAATAATATTCTGGGTTGCTCTGCACCTTGTGCTCAGCCCCATGTAGTTCCAGGGTGAAAGGCAATGAAAAAAGATCATAGGATCACAGATTGTGGGATCCTAAATACAGAATAGGAATGAACCTTCAAGGCCAACTAATCTAACCTTTTCTTTTTATAGACAGGGACTTAAGGCCCAGACTTAAATGGTTTTCCTGAAGTCACATAGGTTCATAAAAACATTGATGTAGATTAGAAGTTAAACAGCATCCAATTCACTCTCTTTTTTTATCACAGATGAGAAAACTGAAGTTCAGTGAATTCAATGACTCATCCAAGGTCACGCAGGCAGGGAGACAAGAGACAGGTTTTGAGACAGAAACCTTGTCCAAGGTCCTCTTACTACACAGCCAACGTTCTCTCCTATGGTACCACGCTGCCTCCAATGAGTGTATTCAAGTTTCCTCAGCATCACAAAAGTCCATTACAATCTTTAACTCCCTTTGAGGGGTATCATCCAGCTTTCAGCCCCCTCCAAATAAAATTGTCTCTCTTTCTACTGCTTTCTGGAAAGAGGATCATCTCCCACTGAAGGAAAAATCCCAGAAGGGAGTGTATGTGTGTGTGTGTGTGTGTGTTTAATTAGATTTTGAATCAGGTGTATTGTGTCCCTATATAGCCCTCAGCTTCTCCCATTGCCTTAAAAATGGATCACAACATAGTGGATCATTTGTAAGCATTTTTATAATGTAGTTTGTTTAATTAATCTAACTCCTAAATTTTGGGCTGACTCCCTGATCCAAAGAAAATTTGTCCAGCCTTATTACATTGTTAAGGACACTCCGTAGTATTACTTAAGTTAAAGAGAAGCAATGGGCTTCCCACTGAAAAATCTTGCTTTCTTGAAGAGCAAGAAATAGCCATTACAATTATCCTGATCAATTAAGAAACTGAGGACACAAAGTCTTTGCCCAGAAGCAATAAGTGTTTCCCCTCTTTCAATCTATACCATGAACTGTAAATCTTGGTAAGACAAAGAGATATTAATTTAAGTCAACAGTGGGACATAGGAGTTAAAAAAGTGAATGTGACCTTATACTGTGATGAGAAGCATAACAATCAGCATAACAATGGTCCCATTGTTCTTTGCCCTGGTGAGACCACATCTGCAGGATCCTGTTCAGTTCTGTAAACCACATTTTAGGAAAGAAATTCATCAGCTGGAGTATGAGCAGAGAAGGGCAACCAGGATGGTGAAAAATCTCAAGCTTCTGCCCTATAAGGAGTAGCTGAAGAAACTAAGAATGTTGGCCTGGAGAAGACTTAGTGGGAATATGGTAGCTTGCTTTAAGTAATTGAAAGACCACTGTCACATGGAAGAGAGAGTAGATATGTTTTGTTTTGCTTCAGAGGGTAGAACTAGAAATAACAGGTAGACATTTCAAGTGGCCAAACATGGCCTTAACACAAGAAGAAGAAGAAAGAAAGAAAAGCCCTAACAATGAAAAGTATCAAAAAGTTGAATGGGCAACCATAGTGGGAGGGGAAGGAGAGAGTGTTAATTTCCTGTCAGTGAGGATCTTTAAGTAGGGAGTAGAAGGGGTTTGGAAACTGGAGGCTTAACCATTTGTCAAGTATTTCATAGAGAGGATTTTTGTTCAAGTATGAGTCAGACTGGGTGGCTTCTGATGGCTTCTTTCAATTCTGAAATTCTACGATTGTGTAAACTCAAGCTATGGCTCTTCCTTCAATGCAGTTTAATGCATCTATGAATCAAACACAGTAAGTTTCTGGATGACCCAAAAGTCTTGGAGAGACTATAGCTCGCTGCCCTAATTGTCTATAGAGTAAGGGAACACTAGAAAGAATAGGACTACATACTACAAAATACCAAATTAACTATATGCAATCTTCCCTGTTGATAATCTACATGTTAAGAAAAGTTGACTGGTAAGACTCTATGGTATTCAGTTTTACAAAACAATGATCTATTTACATATGCTTTTGTCTCCACTGACCCATGATAGGATGGACAGAAAGGGCTCGAAAACAGCTAAAATGAACTGATGAATAAATGCTCCATTTGCAAGTACCTTGTGAGTTGTTACTGGAGATAATTAGGGCTCCCCAAATCATACTGGGCCTGTTTAATTTGCATTGGCTCCACTCACATATACCAATGTTACTTTCCCTCTTAAACAGTGTATGTTGTGAACACTCCCCAAGCCATTTTACTGGAATGCTAGACAACTGCTTCTTGAAGATATATATTCTAATTTATAAAAACAAAATGGAAATAAAAAGGTGACACATTAATTTTCTTATTAGGTTCCTGGTCTGATTTTCATTAGGTCCACTGTCTGATTTGTTTTAAGTCCTGAGAATAGAGGCTAGTGTCTTTTTTCCCCCATGGATGGACTAGCCTTTAGCATAATGTATCTAGAATGAAAAGGCAATTGAATTCTTAGCCATATTTGTGAATTTCTCCCTCTGATGATTAATTTACCACAAAATGGCTCTCTTCTCTGGCCTAGAAAATGAAGCTGTTCTTTTTAAAATATGTTTTTATTGATATCTTTTGTTTTTACATCACTTACATTTCCTACTGCATTCCCCTCCTTTTCTCTTCCAGAGAGTCATCTCTTAAAATAAAGTATTTTTTAAAGAGGGAAGAAAAAAAATCAGGAAAACTAACCAATGTGGTAAGAAATATATCAACAAAGTCTGACAATAATTTTGTAATTCAACATTCTACACCCATGGTCCCTCATTGCTTGGCAGAGAAAAGGGGGGAATATCTTCTTATGTTAAGAACGAGAAATTTTTTTTAACAAAATAGCTCTTAACTTTTAAGTAGTATTAAATTTTCCTGGAAAATTATAAACAACACATGTAAAAACATTCCTAGTCCCTTCCCCTTATGACAGGCCTCCATGAAAGCAGGCTACTGTGATGTCAGATGAAATGACACCTTGAAAACCTCATTAAAATAGTTGGATTTTAATAACAGCTTTTTCTCAGCATTGTCTCTCTCATTTCTTTCCTGTTGTTCATTTATCATTCTCCCTCCTCTTCTGCTTTCCTCTTGTTGTTTTATAAACATCAAATCATATAGAATTTCCTTTAGACCCTCTTCCCAACTTGGCACTTGAACTTACAGGTTGGGTCCCCAGAGGCAAATTGGTTCTTCCACAGTTCTAGAGAGTGATTCTGAGAGGTTGAGGTTTCTAATGTCACTCATAGGCCCCCATCTAGTGTATTCTTCATTATCAATGAACCATTAAAACTCTATTAGCTTTTAGAAATAGGTATTTAATGTGATACCAAAAACAGTAGTTAAAAACATTCTCCAGCTCAGGGGGATATTTCCCTTTTATACTGTAGGTCAATATTCTCAGTGGCTGCTTCCTGATTCCATATCCAACCTTGGACAATGAAACATCTCTGATTTGGTTTAAAAAACTGCATTACAAGAGCAAAGCCAAGATGGTGGCTGGAAAGCAGGGACTTGCTTAAGCTCTCCCCCAAATCCTTCCCAACACCTGTAAAAAATGGCTCTGAACAAATTAAGCTGCAGAACCCACATAATAGCAGAGGGAAGCAGGTCTCCAGCTCAGGACGGCCTGGATGGTCACTGGGAAGGGTCTATTGCATGGTGCTGGAGTGGAGCACAGCCCAGTGTGGGCTGTGCCAGGACAGACCAGACCAGGAGTCAGCCTGGAGTAGGCCTTAGGGCCATGAATCATTGAGCTGTGGCAGTTACCAGACTTCTCAACCCACAAACGCCAAAGACCATGAAGCAGGTTAGTGAGAAAACTGCTGGATCAGATTGGAAAGTTGTCTGGCCCCAGCACTGGCGGTGGTGGAGGTTGTGCACAGTGGTGACAGCAGCAGCAGGAAGCTCCTGTGGTTGCTTCCAGAGCTCCAGCGTCAGCTGTTTCCAGAGTCCCTGGCTCACATGGTGGGAGAAATCAAGTGGCAGACCAGAGCGGGAGCACAGAGCTTGCTTTGCCCTGCTTGGATCTGGGTTGCAACCCTTGTTGGCAGGTCTTGGGGGAGGAGGAACACTGCTGTGGCAGAGCTTGCAGTGACAGTGAAGTAGAAGTAGCTCTGAAAACAGCAGTGCAGCCCCTCAAGCTTGGGACAAAGCACCCTCTACTCTACAAGCCGTCATACCCCACTGAAAAACTCAAGGGTCATGTAGTTGGCTGGGAACATGGCCAGACAGCGAAAACAGTCTCAGATTCAGACTCAGACTTTGGGATCTTTCTTTGGTGACAAAGAAGACCAAAACATACAGCCTAAAGAAGACAACAAAGTCATAGAGCCTACAACAAAAGCCTCCAAGAAAAACATGAACTGGCCCCAGGCCATAGAAGAACTCAAAAAGGATTTGGAAAAGCAAGTTAGAGAAGTAGAGGAAAAATTGGGAACAGAAATGAGAAGGATGTGAGAAAACCATGAAAAACAAGTCAATGACTTGCCAAAGGAGACCCAAAAAAATACTGAAGAAAACAACACCTTAAAAAAATAGACTAACTCAAATGGCAAAAGAGCTCCAAAAAGCCAAGGAGAAGAAGAATGTCTTGAAAGGCAGAATTAGCCAAATGGAAAAGGAGGTCCAAAAGACCACTGAAGAAAATACTACCTTAAAAATTAGATTGGAACAAGTGGAAGCTAGTGACTTTATGAGAAATCAAGATATTATAAAACAGAACCAAAGGAATGAAAAAATGGAAGACAATGTGAAATATCTCATTGGAAAACCCACTGACCTGGAAAATAGATCCAGGACTGATAATTTAAAAATTATTGGACTACCTGAAAGCCATGATCAAAAAGAGAGCCTAGACATCATCTTTCAAGAAATTATCAGGGAGAACTTCCATGATATTCTAGAGCCAGAGGGTAAAATAGAAATTGAAAGAATCCACTGATTGCCTCCTGAAAAAGATCTCAAAAAGAAAACTCCTAGGAATATTGTTGCCAAATTCCAGAGCTCCCAGATCAAGTAGAAAATATTGCAAGCAGCCAGAAAGAAACAATTTGAGTATTGTGGAAACACAATCAGAATAACACAAGATCTAGCAGCTTCTACATTAAGGGATCAAAGGGCTTGGAATATGATATTCTGGAGGTCAATGGAGCTAGGATTAAAACCAAGAATCACCTATCCAGCAAAACTGAGTATCATGCCCCAAGGCAAAATATGGATTTTCAATAAAATAGAGGACTTTCAAGCTTTCTCAGTGAAAAGACCAGAGCTGAATAGAAAATTTGACTTTCAAACACAAGAATCAAGAGAAGCATGAAAAGGTAAACAAGAAAAAGAAATCACAAGGGACTTACTAAAGCTGAACTGTTTTGTTTATATTCCTACGTGGAAAGATGATGTGTATAATTTCTGAGACCTCAGTATTAGGGTAGCTGAAGGGAATATACATACATACATACATACATACATATATATATATATATATATATATATATATATATATATATATATATATACATACATACATATATAGACAGAGGGCACAGGGTGAGTTGAATATGAAGGGATGATATCTAAAAAAATAATCGAATTAAGGAATGAGAGAGGAATATATTGAGATAATGAGAAAGGGAGAGATAGAATGGGGTAAATTATCTCACATAAAAGTGGCAAGAAAAAGCAGTTCTGTTGGGAAGAAAGAGGGGGCAGGTGAGGGGGAATGAGTGAATCTTGCTCTCATCGGATTTGACCTGAGGAGGGAATAACATACACACTCAATTGGGTATCTTACCCCACAGGAAAGGAGGAAGGAGATCAAAAAGGGGGGACAACAGAAGGGAGGGTAGATAGGGGGAGGAGGTAATCAAAAGCAAACACTTTTGAAAAGGGACAAGGTCAAGGGAGAAAATTGGATAAAGGGGGATAGGATAGGAAGGAGCAAAATATAGTTAGTCTTTCACAACATGAGTATTGGGGAAAGGTTTTGCATAATGATACATCTGTGACCTATGTTGAATTGCTTGCCTTCTTAGGGAGGGTGGGTAGGGAAGGAAGAGGGGAGAAAATTTGGAACTCAAAGTTTTAAAGAAGATGTTCAAAAAAAAGTTTTTGCATGCAACTAGGAAATAAGATATATAGACAATGGCCTACAAGAAAGTAAGGGAAAAGGGGATGGGAAGGAGTGGGGTGATAGAAGGGAGGGCTGACTGGGGAATGGGGCCATCAGAATATATGCTATCTTGGAGGGGGGTTAGAAATGGGGAGAAAATTTGTAATTCAAACTCTTGTGAAAATTAATGATGAAAGAAACTGAGGTTATGACTTCTTTCTATGACTTGTCCAAGGTCATATAGGTGAACTAGGAGAGTCAGGATTTAAACTCATGTCTTGACTCAGAATTCAGTGCTTTTTCCATAGGACCATGATGTCTCAATCAAGCCATGGAGAGAAGAGGGCAATATATTTCCTCCAATAAGATTTGTTTATCCTAGCACTGACCTCTGCCAAGGAGCAGATTTGTTCTATCTTCTTGCTTGGGGGTAGCTCTTAAGTAATAGGATTAACTACTTTGATTTTTATTTAAATGCTTAATAGAATGGAAAATGACTTCCCTAAAGGATTGAGCACCCAAAGACTCAAATTGGCCTCTGAGTAACATGGAATGAATTTTATCCTGCAGCAAATTTTAAAACAAGAGTTTTACAAATACAACCCAGTGAACTTTATCATTTCCCATATATTCCCTCCACTTTCATTCTAAGTGGCTGTGCTAGCTTAAGATGTTTGCTGCTCACACTGCATCTTTACTTTGGCTTTAATCCTTAGCAGAGTTCCTTTAGAATAATGTATCTAGAATGGCAGGGCAATTGAATGCTTAGAAATATTTGTGAATTATCCCCCTTCATAGCTAATTGGCCACCCAATGGCCCTTCTCCCTTTGAGAACTAGGATTTTTTTCCTTTATTTTACTGGTATCTTTTTTTGATATCACCTACATTTTTCACTGTATCAATCCCTTATCCCTTCCCAGACAGCCATGCCTCATAATAAAGACTTTATCAAAAAGAGGGAGGCAAAAAATTTTAAAAAATTAACCAATATAGCATTAAAGTCTGCAATTATATTCCACACCCACATTCCATGCCCATGGTCCCTTACTCCCACTAAGAACCTGGAGTAAGTGTCTTCTTATGTTCAAAATAATTTCTTTAGAAAAAAAATCTTTGATTTTTAACATTTAACTACTGTTGAAACTGATGGGACTGATGCCAATAGACATAATAGGCAGTATTTGTCCTCAAGGAGCTTACATTCTATGAAGGGAGATCACACAAACACACACACACGTAGAGACCATCATAAATAAAATATAATACAAGGTGATGGAGGGCATTAAAGGCTGGAGGGATTAGGAAAGACTTCACATAGAAGGTGGTTCTTGGACTGAGCTTTGAAGGAAACAAGGATTTCTAAGAGGTAGAGATGAAGGAAAAATATATGCCAGGTCAAAAAGGATAGCAAATGCAAAGGCGGGATAAAGAGAAAAGAAACAGCAAGAAGACCAGTTGTGCTGGACCAGAGAACATGGAATAGGAAGTGATACACAACAAAGCTAGAAAGGCAGATTGGAAGCAGATGGCAAAATTCAAAGGAAAAAGCTAGAGAAGGGCTTGTGAGCAGACATAGGAAGTTATCACCATCATTGTCATGTTAATTTTTATATTTAAGCAGCACATTAAATCCTACTCTGTAGGATTCAAGTTACTCTGCATTTTGTCTTATACTCTTGGGCATAGGTCTCCATAGTTAAAGAGTAATTCTTCCTCATCAGCTGAGAATATCTAGCTAATAAAATGATGAATGATTAGCTTTATGAGTGAACACATGCATGGGACAGTGGATCAAATGCTAAATGCAGTGTCAGGAAGACCTAAGCTAAAATTCCTCTTGCTCACCATGTGATTGTGACCAAATCACTTAACTTCTCCTTGCCTCTGTTTCCTCATCTGTAAAATGGGAATGATAATACCCACAGGATCTACTGCTTAGGGTTCTGAAGAAGGCACTAAGCTAGGGCAGATGAATTGCAAGAGAAAGAGAAGGCATGGTGGGATAGAAGAGCCCATTAAAGAAAGAAGGGGAGACCATCAGGTCAGACATGTGGCCACATTACCTCACTTCTAGCCTAAGAATATCTTAGGTCTGCTTCATTGAAAAAATAAACCCTAGGCTCCTTCAGAACAGGGTTTGTATCTCATCTGCTTCTGCCTCCCTGGAATCCAGCATGATATCTTGGGATATTATGGGAAGAGCTGAACAAATTCCTGTCGACTTGAATTGTTGTCCAGGTGGCAATTCTAAGCTATGAGGGACTTGATTCTACCCTAAAAAGATACACAGAGACATTATATTAATATATTACTTATATACAGAGAAGTGCAAATTATGGAAGGCTGAATCCATGACATAACAGAAGAAGAGACTAAATAAGATCAGCCCTGGGACTCCAACATACCCTGTTTTTGTTTTGTTTAATTTTTAATCAGTACAGTCAGATAAAATATTGCAAGTATGATCTTGAGCAAATTCAAAGAGACTGTAGTGCCTGAGTGAGAGACTAAAGAAGACCCATTGTTTTCAACTCCTTTTGAGAGTTAGGAGCCTCTGGAGATAGACTTTTAAGCTCTTTATCTGACTACAGAAATGCTGACCAAGAATATTTCCAGTTTTTGATCATAAAGAACAAGTCTCTTAACCACAAAGGTTTTTAAAAAAAGGCAAAAAGAAAGCATACCTGGGAAGAGGTTAGACTTGTCCTAATTAGAATACTTAATTGATTTGAGACAAAAAAATGAATCAATTTTAAAAACCAAAAAGTTAGAAAGGAGCTTTATTTTCTGTGTAGAGTGGGAAATCATATCCGTTACTTGCTACTACCATTGACAACATCATCATAATGACAAGCACAAGCTCAGGAGGTGTTTCCATGCTAGAAAGTATCAGAATACTAAATGGCCTTGGCACTTTGAAAACTTTCAAAAATAAATGGAAAGTCAGGAAAGATATGTAACATAGGGCTTTTTGGCAGGAAAAACCAAATGCTACCAATACTAGCCCATGAAGATGGGCTCAGTTGAAATAGGGCAGAAAAGGATCTGGGTTTTATTCCAAACATAAGTTTTAACTGATAAGCATTATACTGGGGATATATGCATGGGAATAAAGGATTCAATTTATAAATGAGTTGGGTTCCAAAAGGTTTGTTTGGGACTAAAATCACTTTTTCCTATGGCATAACCTATATCTAGATCTTGGTTTTTTTTTCCTGAAACTCTACCCCCTCCCCCAACTTTTCTTTTTCCAAAGGCCTTAATATCATAGATTGGTGAGGATGGAGTTGGGATGAAGAAAGGGATGGATGCAAAGAGTAAGACTGCAAATTCATCATGGAAGGGTTACCAATACCAGCAGTGCACACTTTGCTCCTCCCCGCAGTTATATGTGGAAGAGGAGCTGGCACTCTCCTCATAACCACTGTTGGCAGCTAATGCTTCCCTGACCCCTTAATTCAGTCGCACTATCTTCCATGCTGTGCTAACATCTTTCGAAGTATAATAATAATTCTTCTGACAAGGATGGCGGTAGGACGATCCTGTTGTTATTGCTGGTGTAGCAGTGGTGTGATAACATATGTATATTGTGGGGGGAGGGTCAGAGAAAAAGAGAGAGACCAAATGACCTCTCATTCCAGAATTCTAGGTTGCATATTGATTGCCTAGGTAGTAGAATAAATCTTTAAAGAGCTATCAGCCAATTGAGTGGGAATTTGAAGCACAAACAAATAAATAAAAACTCACTTCACCTTGACATCAAGCAAATGATTTAAATAAACACTCTTCAGGGTGAACCTCAAATCTGTGGCAGCTACCAGAGGATAGTGCTTGAAAAGGGTCCCTAAAGATAATGCTATTTCAGTGAGATTTTTTACGTTATTATAAAAAATGAAATTAACCCACAGGAAACAATGTTAAATCAGTCCACTAGAGAGAGTGGGCAGATATATGTATTCTCCTAGGCATTCATTTATGTGGCAGGCTGGAAACTATTGCAGATCTAACCTAAATCCATAGGGGTAGGCTAGGAAGATATTCATTTATCACCCAAAGGAGGAATTAGAGACATCTTCTGCCACTGGCTGATATTACTTGCTATGTGATAATCCTAGTTTATCCTTTTAGACAGCTTTTTTTTTTTGAAAAGAAAAGCAACTTAATATATGCATTTATAGGCATTATTATATTAATTCTCCCATCGGTGCAGTGGTGTATAGGATAACCCCATATTAGAGATGGCAATACTGAGCCACAGAAATTGACTTGCATGGTATCAAGAACCGAAAGCCTGTGTCTGAGCCAGCAGGAGAATGTCGGTCCTTTTATTCACCATGCACATGCATCCCCAGCGGTGCGTCCCAGGAATTTATAACCTATACGCAATGATGAGTGATAGTTCAGATATCTTAATTATCCAACTACTTTAGAATCAGCTCCCTATCCCACCCCCAGACTATCACAGCGTAAACTGGGTCTTGCCAATATTACAGTTTTAAGCAGCATTTACTCTTGTTGAACACAGCAGGTGGCAAAATGATTTAGCATCACAAGCAAATACATATGCTTGCTTGGGCCCAAATTCGAGAACAGATAAACCTCTTTTCTGGCCCATGGTTTAATGGACTAGAAATGCGCTAAAAGGCACCTAAATCATTGCATATGAACTAGCCATTCCTCCCTTTGTTGCACAAGTGAACTTTTTTTTAAAAAATATCATGCACTGCATTTAAAACAGCTGATCTCTTCCCCCAACCTGTATTTTTACCTCATTCCCCTGGCCACCAAGCCCTACCACATCCAAATTAGCCCCTGCAAAATTTCTTTTCTCCTTTGGAAAAGGTATTACCTCCACTTTGGGCATAGAATCTGTGGTTGGTGGGACCTTAGTACCACAGAGGAACTTTGGAAAATCAACTGACTGGGAGAAGACATTAAACAAGAGGTTAATAAAAAGATGCTGCCCTAGACAGTCACAAGAAGTGCCGACTGCTCATTCTTCTTCATAAACGCCATTCTTTATTCCTAGTTCCCTCAGCTTGACAGTGGCTCCCTCTCCCTCACTCCTCCCCCTCCCACCA